>NC_068991.1:76583659-76584681 GCF_001194135.2 Octopus bimaculoides
ATATATATATATATATATATATACGTACACAGATATACACATGTATACAAGGGCATACATATGCAACCACACGCGCACATACACATACACATACATATATTTCTGGTTCAATCTATCAATATATAAATAATACATTATTTCCACAACTAGTTTCCCAATCATCAGTGTAGTCTGAATTGATTGTATCGTATCAGTGTCTATTCTATGAATATATTTGATGGCAATCAATAGTAATATTTATGAAATATTACCGTTTCGCTTGATTAACAAGTTCTCTTCCCCAACAATCCTGGGTTCGATCCGCTTGGTGATATTTCTTGTATGCATGACCTCCGCGGGATACATTCACGTACACGCTTGCATGCACACATACATACACACACGTGCACACGGGAGCACGCACATAGACATACGTACATATATACATACATCCATACATGCATCCATAGATAGATAGATAGATAGATAGATAGATAGATAGATAGATAGATAGATAGATAGAAACATAAATACACAACCGAAAGAGCTGCTAATAGTGTCATGCTGTTATGATAATTGAACAGGCATATTTATAAAGTACGCCATGTATCTTAAAGCAATCTTTCACGCTCTGTTTATGCATTATATATTATTTATTAAAAACAAGGACGCTGGTCAGTAATTAAATGTGAAGAAGGCTGGTGCAAAAAATGGAACGAGAAAAAAGGGACGAAATCAAGAATTACGATTCTCGTTCTTTCTGTTTGCAGAAAGCTCAGTAAATACAACTGGTTTAGAACAAAATAACAGAAAATATATTTATTTCTGCGAGATTCAATCCGGAGCGGGTGGTGCCCTCCAGTTCGATACAAGGAACCTGTCCATGTGTCTACACCTGCTGAAAATTTTAGATCTCAAATTGCGTAGTGTGTTGGAATTGTTGGATCGAAGAAGAAAAATATTAGATCTTTCTGAGATCTCCTCTTAATTGTATGTGGTATGGAGCTAAGTGACGGGGACGTAAACACCAGCATCGGTTGTCA
>NC_068991.1:76584755-76588337 GCF_001194135.2 Octopus bimaculoides
GGGGGGGGGGGGGGTCAAACACAGACACACAAACATATACATACATACATACATACATACATACATACATACATCCATCCATATATATATATATATATATATATATATATATATATACGACGGGCTTCTTTCAGTTTCCGTCTACCAAATCCACTCACAAGGCTTTGGTCGGCCCGAAGCTATAGTAGAAGACACTTGCCCAAGGTGCCACGCAGTGGGACTGAACCCGGAATCATATGTGGTTGGGCAAGCTACTTACCACACAGCCACTCCACGGCCTATGTGTGTGTGTGTATACATATATATATATATATATGTGTGTGTGTATAATAGGTGCTAAAATGCTGGTAAAAGCGTGGTATAGATAGTGCGCAGAAAGATGAGAATCCAACTTTTTCATGGGAATGAAATAGACAGACAGA
The DNA here is from genome assembly GCF_001194135.2 of Octopus bimaculoides. Taxonomy (NCBI): domain Eukaryota; kingdom Metazoa; phylum Mollusca; class Cephalopoda; order Octopoda; family Octopodidae; genus Octopus; species Octopus bimaculoides. The sequence goes on from NC_068991.1 coordinate 76,585,178, forward strand.
CAGACAAACAGACAGACAGACAGACAGACAGACAGGCCGAAAAACATAGATATAAATACATAAATCAATGCATATATGTATGCTTGTGTGTGTACGCATGTATAGACATATCTACTTTCAAATGTCACAGTTTGTCTACAAACGAGGAAGACAACACTCGGTAGCTGTGTGTGTGTGTGTGTGTGTGTGTGTGTGTGTGTGTGTGTGTGTGTTGTTTTATTATATTGTTCATCTACTTGTTTAATAAGTGCATTGCGGCTAGGCTGCGGCTTATCCGACGATTAAATCGATTCCAGGACTACTTGTTCTGTTGTGTTTTATTTGTGTGTTGTTTTTTTTGTCTTTGCTGTTTCTTTTAATATGGTATTTATACATTCAGAGCTCTTTTGAGAGATATGTGAAGAAACCAAAAGCGGTTTTCAAGACTGCGACACAAACACACACGAGAACACACACACACACACATACACATAAACATGCACACACAGACATATACACATGCTCACACGCCTGTGTTCAGGCCTACTGTGCGGCACCTTGTAAAATTTTTTAGTACTTTAGCCCTGGGCCCACCAATGCCTTGTGGATAGATTTGGTAGGCGAAAACTGTGTGGACGCCCGTCATATATAATGTGTGTGTGTGTATGTGTACCTTTGTGTCTCCACCACTACCTGACAAGTGTTAGTTTCTTTCAATGTTCCTGCACCATAGCGATTCGATAAAAGCGACCGAGAGAATGAGTATATAAGATTTATTCGACTAAATCAATTCGAAGCGTTGCCCCAGCATGGCTGCAATCAAATGACTAAAAAAAGGTCAAAGAAGATAAGAGAATATACAAATCCTAGTTGGATGACTCTAGCAGGCGTTTTTGCTTTGAAAACCATTATTAGTGCTTTGGGTATCTCCAGCTTTCTTTCATTGTATAGCGTTAACCATTGTGTTGTAAATAAACCACCTCGACGAACTGACACATGTTTTAGAAATCGCTTCGAAAAGGCCTTGATTAAAAACCCGTGTGTACATAACTGGTAGAAACAACGTGGTGTGTGGATGTCGGGTATTCGTGGTATTTATTTAATTTCTATTTAAATGGAAATCGGTTGTTTTGTTGTTCTCTAGTTTAGCAAATTAATCGCTCTAAACATGATAATTTTCAATTATCTTGTGCATGTTTACTAATACATTAATAAATAATTCTTACTACTGGAGTGGATTGTTTATTGGCGAGTGTCTTATTGATTAAATATGTGTGCGAATGTGTGTTGGGGGTGTATATTAGTGTGATTGTACAGTTGTGTATGTACGTGTGTATATAATTCAGTGTGCATATATGTGTATAAAAAGGGGAAAGAGTAAAGTATACATTTGAGTGCGTATATATATGAATATATATATATATATATATATATATATATATATATATATATATATATATATTATACACATATGTACATACGTGTACATATATATGCATGCATGTATATATGTGCATATATGTGTGTGTGTATTATGTGTGTGTGTACATGTATATATACATCCATATACAGGAATGAGAATATATAGACATATGTATATATGTGTATATATATGTGTGTGCGTGTGTATACATGTACATATACGTTTACGTTTGTGTATAATATATATATATTCTGTGTGTATTTGCATGGGAGTATGTATACACGTACTCGTACGCGCGCCTCTGTGTGTGCGTGTGTGTTTGTGTGTGTGTGTAATGCGTGTTGATGTTTGGCTTCAAGAATGCACAATCGTTTGTAGCGCCACCTATCTATATAAATGTGTTAGGAAGGAAATTTTTGATGAGATGGTAACTGATAACTACATTAGCAATTAAACCTGGTCATTTTTGAAAAAGTTATTTGCTAAAATTACATATTGGCAACATCATATTGCAACGAATTTGGATGGCTTAATTAAAAGATTGATAATTAAAGAAACTATTAAACATAGATAGATTAGACAAGATAAGGTGCCTCTGCTATTACTTTCTGTGGAAGTGTGTTTATATGATGTGTTTGAAGTAGGCAAGTTCTCACAGAAAATAAATCTTATACAGACATGTGTATTAGCGTGTGCCGCAAATTTCTGCTTTGAATTTTCAAGTGCTTTATTTATTTTTGCTTTGATGTATTAATATCTTATTGGAAGATCTGTATAAACAATTGAAGGATAAACTGTGTCCATCATGCTTTAGTGTTCAAGCCACACCTCAGTCGAATTCGCTTTCGTCGCACCGAAATCGATCACATTTTCCGAGCAACTTGATTGACAGAAACATCCAATATGACAACTATACCTGCTTCTAGTAAGATGTATACATGTATACATATTTTTTTTCCGCCCAGGCTCATGGGCCCGGTTTCCCGGTTTCTATGGCGTATGTGTCCCCCCCCCCACCACCACTAAGAAGAAGGAGTGAGAGAAAGTTGGTGCTTTTAGGTGTTTTCATTCCATAAACACACACAACGCCCGGTCTGGGAATCGAAAGTACGATCCTCCGACCGCGAGTCCGCTGCCCTAACCACTGGGCCATTGTGCCTCCACACACATATACACACACATATATATATATATATATATGTGTGTGTGTGTGTGTGTGTGTGTGTGTGTGTGTGTGTGTGTGTGTGTGTGTGTGTGTGTATGTATGTATGTATGTATAGAAATATGCATATATATACAAACAAACATCATGGACAGTTGTAAGAGGGTTGTTGCCTCATATATTTGTCGTAAGAGGCTTAATGCCTCGTTGTAAGGATCTTGAATCCAAAAGAAATATTAGTAAGAGGTTTATTGCCTCAAATTGTAAGTTCACAAAAGAACAGTTTTAGACCAGCAGAGATCGGCGGACGTCTTCTTCCTTCCCTCAATTAATATAATCCAGTTTAACATTCATCTCATCTTATTAATGTCTTTGTCCAGCCCGCAGCTACTCCATCTGTGTACGGCTTTCATAGCCAATATGATGAAATAAAGTAGCTTGCCTATCAACCACATGGTCCTGGGTTCAGTCCTACTGCGTGGCACTTTGGGTAAGTGTCTTCTACTATGGCCTCGAGCCGACCAAAGTCTTGTGAGTGGATTTGGTAGACGGAAACTGAAAGAAGCCCGTCGTATATATGTATATATACATATAGA
>NC_068991.1:76588461-76589884 GCF_001194135.2 Octopus bimaculoides
ATATATACATATGTATGTGTATGTATGTGTGTGTATATGTTTGTGTTTCTGTGTATGTCCCCCCACCATCGGTTAACAACTGATGCTGGTGTGTTTCCGTCCCCGTAACCTAGCGGTTCGGTAAAAGAGACCGATAGAATAAGTACTAGGCTTACAAAGAATTAGCTCTGGGGTCGATTTGCTCGACGAAAGGCGGTGCTCCAGCATGGCCACAGTCAAATGACTGAAACAAGTAAAGGAAAACAAAAGAATAAAAAAAGTACTCAATGTTGTTGGGTAGAATGAACGAATATTCATTCCGTCTGCCAATATAGAGTACTTCAATTCACTTAATTGCATTTCATACTCTTGTGTAACCTCCACGAATAAGCGTGTGCCTGTGTGTTTGTATGCGTGTGTATGTGTGCGTGTGTACGTGTGTCTGTGTGTATGTGTGTGTGTGTGTGTGTGTGTGTGTGTGTGTGTGTGCGCGTGTGTTTATGCGTGTGTGTATTCATTTCAAGAATATCTCTTTGTCGGTCTTCAGGAAACTTTTATTACGGCGTTGAATTATTCTTCCATACAACATGATTGGTTTTAATTGATCCACGGTGGACACAACAGGATGAGAACACAAATGTTCGATATATGTGTCTATCGTAATGCGTAAAAAGAAACATTATTTATAAGTGTCTCAAAACTTTATATGAAAGTTTACAGGCATATATATGTGTAAAGTTTGTTTGCCAACATAACATGGTAGTCCTGGTTTAGGACGAATATTACTGTAATTTAGCCCCACGAGACATCGTCCCCAGCTGGCTACACGTCACGATGTGTCCTTATATTTTCGAACAAGGGAATCTAACATATATGTGTATATAAAAATTCACGAGAATTACTGGGGACATCATTGTTACTTCTCGGGATAAAACTAATTGCAAGATTTTTTCAAAGTCTAACTTTTCACTGAAAAAATAATTTAGATTTCAAATGTCAGATGCTCTTTTTATAATACTTTGCTTCTTTAGCCGGCTGGCGTTTGCTAGATCTTGCTTTAAAATGGATAGTAAGTTTCTGGGTTTATAGAAAAAGAGACTCTGTCACCAATTCTTGAGCAATATTGCATGAGGAACTAAAGCGGAAAACTGGCAGAATCGTCAACATGCCAGGTAGAATACCTAGCGGCACTCTGTGCGTCTTTGCTTAGCAGCACTCTGTCTGTCTTTACTTAGCGACACTCTGTGCGTCTTTATTTAGCGGCACTCTGTCCGTCTTTACTTAGCGGCACCCTGTCCGTCTTTACTTAGCGGCACTCTGTCCGTCTTTATTTAGCGGCACTCTGTCCGTCTTTACTTAGCGGCACCCTGTCCGTCTTTACTTAGCGGCACCCTGTCCGTCTTTACTTAGTGGCACTCTGTCCGTCTTTACTTAGCGGCACTCC
>NC_068991.1:76589933-76590664 GCF_001194135.2 Octopus bimaculoides
TTAGCGGCACTCTGTCCGTCTTTACTTAGCGGCACCCTGTCCGTCTTTACTTAGCGGCACTCTGTCCGTCTTTACTTAGCGGCACCCTGTCCGTCTTTACTTAGTGGCACTCTGTCCGTCTTTACTTAGCGGCACTCCGTCCGTCTTTATTTAGCTGCACTCTGTTCGTCTTTAATTAGCGGCACCCTGTCCGTCTTTATTTAGCTGCACTCTGTCCGTCTTTACTTAGCAGCGCTCTGTCCGTCTTTATTTAGCTGCACTCTGTCCGTCTTTACTTAGCAGCGCTCTATCCGTCTTTATTTAGCTGCACTCTATTTATTGAATTGGTGATGAAATTGTTTTGATTTTTTCGTTATGTTATAATTATGGCCATAACATGTTTTGTTTTATGTTAGATAACCATTATGTCTAAAAGGTTACCAAATTTTTAAGAAGGGGTGCTGATCATCGCATTCTTGGGACAATTCTAGCTCATAAAATGGCATATATTAAAACTCGGTTAAATTGAACGAAGTACTTGACTAGAGCTTTTTTACCGATTCCTGAAGGAATAAAGAAAAGGTAGCATCAGCCAGATTTGCGTGTGTATAGATACATACATACACACACATATATACACATATACACACGCGCACATACACACATTGACACACACATACTGACACACGTACATACATACACCCACATACAGATATATATACATATATATACACACACACATATATATATAT
>NC_068991.1:76591428-76592644 GCF_001194135.2 Octopus bimaculoides
ATATATATACATATGTATATATATATACACATACATATGCACACACACGCACATACACACACATATATGTATATATGCTGACCAATATGGCTTGTAAATCAGTATTTGGATCTGGTCAGAGAAAATATGACATTCGGTAAATAGCTCCCAGACTGCGGACGCATTGGACATTTATTAATAATTCTAATGTCGCACTACGATCAGTGTGTCTGATTTTATTTAAATACATGAATATTAATTAATTACTCGATATTCATTTGCATGAATATTTAATACACGACACAAGATCAAACTGTAAACTGCTGGGCAAATACGCCATTAAAATAATTTGATCAAAGGCTATTTTACCAACAGCCACTTTTATTTCTTTTCTTGGTGTGTGCGTGTACGTGCGTCTCTGTGCGCATGTGTGCGTGATCGTGTGTATATTTGATTGAATATTATTTCTGTAAACTTCTATGCTTCCGCTCTTTGAAGCTTTCTATGTTGCATTCTTTTCAATATAATTTGAAAGAACGAGCAAATAATTTTATCCGTTAGGTCATTTATTGTGACTTAAAGTTATTGTTATATTGATTTACAGTTTTAAACAAATGTTCTAAAGAACTGAATATGAAAGAACTAGAATAGGTAATGGTTTAAAGAATTTTCTTTATACACTCTGTTGTCAATAAAACATCTGGGTGTGCTTATTTTGCCTCTTTTAGCAATTCTAAATGAAATATTTCTGGAATAAATAACGAGGAAAAAGCGCGTATATAAAGTAAGACAGCCATTTTTAAGAATTTATGATTTTGGCTTTTGTTTTATGATTTCAATGAAAAGTCTTTTATTTTGATATATTTGTACACAAACTTCTATATTATAATAACCAATATTCGAAACATCCAAAGTCAAGCTTCAATCTTGTAGCAATAAATCACGAATAATAAACGTGCGTTTACTTATATTTCCTGATTAGTTACACATTTAATTAGGTGGTACAACGAAAGTAGAGGCCTCTGATCATTTTTATGTTCATTCTAGTTTTTCAATCATGGCTGGGATAGTACTTTAAAGGGCTTAGTTCGTCAGTTCGATCCTGGCTTTTACTCTGCATCAAGTAATCGCTAGGTTATGGCACTATGAACAGCTATTCACAGGTTGTCAAGAGCGTAACACAAACAGAAAGAGGTACAGACTAAGATACACACACACGCACACACACATACTCACA
>NC_068991.1:76592888-76593755 GCF_001194135.2 Octopus bimaculoides
ACACTCTGTTGTCAATAAAACATCTGGGTGTGCTTATTTTGCCTCTTTTAGCAATTCTAAATGAAATATTTCTGGAATAAATAACGAGGAAAAAGCGCGTATATAAAGTAAGACAGCCATTTTTAAGAATTTATGATTTTGGCTTTTGTTTTATGATTTCAATGAAAAGTCTTTTATTTTGATATATTTGTACACAAACTTCTATATTATAATAACCAATATTCGAAACATCCAAAGTCAAGCTTCAATCTTGTAGCAATAAATCACGAATAATAAACGTGCGTTTACTTATATTTCCTGATTAGTTACACATTTAATTAGGTGGTACAACGAAAGTAGAGGCCTCTGATCATTTTTATGTTCATTCTAGTTTTTCAATCATGGCTGGGATAGTACTTTAAAGGGCTTAGTTCGTCAGTTCGATCCTGGCTTTTACTCTGCATCAAGTAATCGCTAGGTTATGGCACTATGAACAGCTATTCACAGGTTGTCAAGAGCGTAACACAAACAGAAAGAGGTACAGACTAAGATACACACACACGCACACACACATACTCACACACATATATATATTTTCTTTTATTTGTTATTCGTTTACTTCTTTCAGTCATTTCACTGTGGCCATGCTGGAGCACCGTCTTTAGTCGAACAAATCAACCACAGGACTTATTCTTTGTATGCCTAGTACTTATTCTATCGGTCTCTTTTGCCGAGCTGCTATGTTACGGGGACGTCGACACACCAACATCGGTTGTCAAGCAATGGTACTGGGACAGGCACAGACACACACACATATACACGTTAACATACATACATATATATATATATATATATATACACACACACACATACACACATACATATATA
>NC_068991.1:76594375-76614461 GCF_001194135.2 Octopus bimaculoides
TGTGTGTGTGTGTGTGTGTGTGTGTGTGTGTGTGTGTGTGTGTATTTGTGCTTGTCCTCTCCACCACCACCACCACCACCACCGCTTGACAACCAGTGTTGGTTTGTTTACATAGCGGTTTGGCAAAAAAAGGAAATGTGAATGGGTATCACGTTTAAAAGAAAAATAAGCGCTGGGGTCGATTTATTCGACTAATCCCATCGAGGCGGTGCCCAAGCATGGCCGCTGTCTAATGACTGAAACAAGTAAAAGAGTATATACGTATGTATACATACGACGGAGTCTTTACGCGGTTTCCGTCAACCAAATCCATGCACACGGACTGATCTGCCCAGGCAACCTTTCAATGGGACTTGAACTCTAAAACATGTGACTACGAAGTGAAATACTGAACCACACAACACGTGTATCTATTTAAAGTTAAAGTTTTAATGAATTCAGAAAAGTAAACAGGAATATTCCGGTTCAAGACTCTGAAGACCTGAGTCGTCGGACAATTCCAACGTTGGATTTTTTGATACTTCCTTCTCTTTTTTTTAAATTTTATTTTCTTGTTTTTGTGCAGTGATTTGTACTTGATCCAAAACACTATAATTTTTTAACACATTTTTCCCTCTTCTCTCAAATATATTCACAAGATTTCGATTGGTCCGAAGCTATAGTGGGAAACACTTGCCCAAGGACTGAACACGGAAGTAAATGGTTGGGAACTAAACTTGTTACCACATAGCCACGCTAGAGCTTATGTCTTTGCCTTTTTCCATTTGTGTTGTAATTCTTCACTCGAGAATAAAATATATTACACTTTGACATTTCATTATAGCTTGTCTTTATCTGTATAATTTGGCCAAAAATGTCATATTTTAATGTATTAGTTTCAAAAACTTGATGAAATATGCGTATACTTTGGTCAGAAGTTAACACTTTTCTTTTTATTTGGAACATGATTTCTATGTGATGATGAGAACCACATTAACGACGACGACGATGATGATGACGATGAAGACGACGACGACGACGACGATGACGACGATGATGATGAGGAGGAGGAGGAGGAGGATGACGATAATGACGACGACAGCGATGATGATGATGACAATGATGATGATAGCTTTAAAAAATATCAAATTATTATCTGTTAAGCTAAAACTACGTGACACATGTGATGGTAGTGTTTTTATTTTGAGTACATCCGTCAACACCTAATACAATATTAATGCTACAGGCTTTAAAGATTATGGTTGGCAATAATTTCCATTTAAATTCGTTGTGTGTTTTTTTTATTGGAATACACGGTGAAATCTTATCTTTTGTTATTCTAATTTATTGAGTAAAGGTAATAAACGTAGAAGAAAATATAAGAAAACTGATGAAAATGAGAATAAAGGAATGAGAAGCGAATGCAAAATATATATATTAGCAACCTCAATATTGAAACCTTTGCTTTTTCAGTTATACATGATATTCAGCAATAAAATTATTTCAACGAATGCATCTATAATGAAGGATAAATGATATAAAATATAATATTCGATTTCCGAAAGATTTCCAAGTTGTTTGCAAAATGGACTTTTATTGCAAATAACATAAAGCTTTAGTGGAGACATTGGGATGCAATTTGAGATTACCATATGCAGCTGAAGCAATAAAGGGAGGGAACTGAGTAAAATAATGGAATAGAATTATCATAGGAAGAATATAAGGATGGGTATACAAGCACACATACATATGCACACATGAATACATACATACATACATGCATACATACATACATACATTCATACATACATACATACATACATACATACATATATACATACATACATGCGTACGTACGTACGTACGTACGAACATGCATGCATGCATACATGCACCTGTAATTATTGGGGCCCTGGAATATGGAACACACTAAGTACCAATCTTGAGAAATTAGGATTCTCAAAACCAGAAAGGAGAAAGCTAATTCAAAGACCACAGATCCAACCAATTACTGGAACCGTAAAAATCTGTAAAACTTTCCAGAAGTTTATCATTTGAATATATATGAGCATGTCTAGATATGCAACTATATGCATGAGAATACATACATAAAACATACAAATCTGCACGTACATACATATATACATACATACATACATACATACATACATACATACATACAAATGGTTCCCGTACGAACTGTCTTCAGAGAATCTGCAACAGCGTGTTGATTGTTGCCAGTCTTTGCTTTCACGACACCTGAAGGAACCATTTTCAGGAAGGCTTCTTACAGGTGATGTGAAGTGGATCTCTTACCATAACGTTAAACGCCGCCGATCGTGGAGAAGTCGAGGTGAAAGCCTTTTCAACAACCAAGTGAAGGACTTCATTCAAGGAAGATTATGTTGAGTGTATGTTGGGATACTGAAGGAATTGTCCATTACGAACTGTTAGACAACAATCAAAGAATTACTGTTAATCTCTACTCTGATCAACTTCATCGTTTGAAAGCTGCTTTGAACAGGAAGCAGCCCCGCTTAGTCAACAGAAAGGGTGTCATCTTCCATCATGATAATGAGTCATGATTAATTTCAGTAATTATTTCTCTTTAACTGCATGGTTCTTAAATATATCGAGAAGAGAGCCACTCCAGCAGATCCTGAAGAAGCTACAGAGAGTATTTTATGTTGAGTTTTTCGATTTAGTCGAGTTTCGTTAATTTCAAATCATGTGCAATTTTTCCATGATCCTCTTTCATTTGACCTAGATATTCTAAATTTTTGTTGCATTTCTCATTTAGGTATGGATATTGATGCGTATGAATCTATTTTCTAGAGAACTGAAGCAGCAAATTTACATTATCTTAGCTTACTCATTTTCCCCTTACTAAATTTGTTTTTTATATACTCAAAGAGAAGGGATGCTTTTAATGTATTCAGAGGTCATTTTCTTAGGTGAAGGTCATTTTCTTAGCTTTTGTAAGGTAGTGAAGACTGGTATAAAAATATGATTATTCTCAAAATCAAAAATGCAGTAAAACTCCCCGTTGCGTCCCACCCCGACCTCTACTGATTTATTACTTCCCATTTTATATAATCGAATGCATAGCAAGCAGCAAACATTTTGCCGCGTGATTGGTCTGTTAATTCTAAAGTAATTCTGGCGCTAGAAAATAATCACAGTTTGTTCTTGCGTTTTACCTGAAACAGAGTGATGTCTTTTCTTATGGGTCCATCCACTTAATGTTACTAATTATAAAGTTAAGCAATAATTTCTGCAATGAGTGAGATCTTTTTAACCTGGTTATGTGCTTTTATTCGCCTGTCTTTCAAATCCACTGGACTCGATAAAAGAAACTCCACTGGATGTGAATATTCACTTGGATTTATGTCAATGCAAGAACCTATTATTATTGTTGTTATTATTATTATTATTATTATTATTATTATTATTATTATTATTATTATTATTATTATTATCATCATCATCATCATTATCATCATCATTGCATAATAATCACGGGTGTCGATGCATCTAAAAATGTTCGGCATTAGCGAATTTCTCACCAACGTCGCGAGATGAAAGTCCATGCAAACTCAGTGAAATTTACGACTAATACTTAATATACTGAGTTTGCTGAAAGTAAGCGTATAATTTGGATTTTCATTTGTCCTACAAAGGACCGATCCGGTGTACGATTCATTCATTGGAATTCTTGGTATTCTTTGCTTTCTAAATGCATAAATGGGAAGTAATTCTATGTGTGTTCTCCTTGCATTCAGAAACTACAGGGTGATCAATCAGAAAATCCTGTTTATAATTATTCGCCAACTCACAGGAAAGGTTTTAGGTTTTATAACATTCATTTTAAGAAATCTCCGTCATACGTTAATATCTATCGAGAAAGATGTAGGATGAAATTTGAAATTTGAATAATTATTTCAATATATAATTTCCTCTCTCTCTCTCTCTCTCTCTCTCTCTCTCTCTCTCTCTCTCTCTCTCTCTCTCTCTCTCTCTCTCTCTCTCTCTCTCTCTCTCTCCCACTCTAGCTCGCTCGCTCTCTCCTTTTCTTTCTCTTCTCATTTCTTTGTCTTTCTCACTCTGAAATAGAGATACACAATGATAGGTTTCCATAAAGAGACAAATTGCAGAAAATAAAAGCGAGCGATAGTGAGGAAGACAATGGTACATATGCGGGACATAAAACTCTGTGTTCTTCCTCTTTCAATTTCCGAGAAATTCCTTTCTTTCTTGCCTCTCTCGGTCACTTTTTTTTCTCTGGCTCTCTCCTTCTATCTCCCCCTCTCTCTCTTTCTTTCAATTTCTGGTATAGTGGAATAAAGTTAGAGAATGAGACTCACACAACGAGCGGAAGTTACAGATACGGAGAGAAACAGAAGGGTTATGAGGCTATGATTGTGAAGGTGGTAGTATATTTGGGTGATGTATAACGCTTTGTTTTTTCCAACTTCAATCTCTCCTATTCTTTTTATCATTCTCTCAGAGTGTCTCTTTGATATAATGTAATGAAGGGGAATAGAAAGGCACACAGATCAAGAGGCATATATAAATACATAAATGGTGTGGCGCATGTTGATAATGATGGGAACGGTTTGAAAATTCGGTTGAAAACAGACAATAATCAATATCTAACGCAGTATTGTTTGCATGTAATGACTGCATTTTTCCTTTCATATGAATAGGACAGTATAGGACAAGATTACAAATTGTTATTCCCAATAACGCTGAAGAATATACCGAGATATATTAATACATATCCGTCTCTTAATTCCCAAAGATGTGTATTTAGAGGGATGCCAAAGACCAGTAATGCATCCATTTACACACATCTATTGATATGTGTAAAGTATGATTAACCGAAACAGAAAAACCAAAATTACAAAACATACTTCGTTACAAACAACTTTTTCAGTGAACTTCCAAGAAACTTCTTGATGGAATCAATTCTGGTCCAAGTGTCACTTGTCGCTTCTTTTCCGAAACAAACATCTAAATTACACTTCAATTAATCCTTCTTTGATTTTCAACACCGATCAAAGAATTTTGTCTCAATTCATGACAATATATAAAATAATAATTTTTGGATCAAATAATTCCTAAAGTTTTTTTTAAATAAATTACATAAGTGTCTGTTTACAGATATTGGCATAAATACACTGAAAAGATTTAGAATGTTAGTTGTTGTTACTAATCTGTACATGCGTGTGAGCGTGTGTACGTGTGTGAGCGTGCGTACGTGTGTGCGTAGGCTAAGCATCTAAATATACCATACACACATTCATATGCATATATAAATACATGTGTTTATATGCAGGGGTTGGACAAAATAATAGAAACACCTCGAAATTTCAAACAAATTTATTTTAATATGGGATAGGACCACATTTGGCAGTAATTACAGCTTGAATTCTATGATGTATGGACTCATACAAAGTTTGAATTGTTTCCAAAGGGATTTTTGTCCATTCTTCAGCTAAAACAGTCTCCAGTTCTTGTAGTGATGATGGTGGAGGATATTGACTCCTTACTTGTTTTTCTAAAATGCACCATAACTGTTCAATAATATTGAGATCTGGGGACTGTAGTGGCCAGGTAAGATGTTCAACTTCACTAGAATTCTCCTCGTGCCATTCAGTAGTGTTTTGCTCAAGAACACAACGCACCACCGATCTAGGAATTGAAACCACGATCTTGATTAAATAATTATATACTTTGGTTATGAAAACGGTATAAAGATTATGACTCTCGGCATGAACTCTTTTGACGAGATAAAGCCTTATCAACAAAAATCTCTATTCCAGGATATTTTCAGGTCCTTATGCCAAATAATTCTCTGCAGTCTACCCCCTGTCCGAGGCAGAGGTGTTTTAAGACTGTTACTGTCCACTCGAGTCTTTAATCAGACCAGAAACTGCCTTATTTATGTATCTACGATGTTAGGCAAAGTTTTGCGTGTGGCGAGAGCGATGTGACACAACATAGGCCTTTTTATTCACCAAGGGCAATTTGTGAATGAAAATAACACCAGATGCTTAAATTATAATAGTATTTTCTATGGGTTTCACAACAACTTCAGGAGAGAGGGAATACAATAATGTCTACAAGCCGTAGGCCATTGTATTGCTTTTTCGGTAGCCTATAGCTTTGGTTAGCTGTAATGTTCTTTATATATATATACATATATATATATACATATATATATATATATATCTATATATATATGTGTGTGTGTGTGTGTGTGTGTGTGTGTGTGTGTGTGTGTATGTGTGTGTACATCTAAATAATAGGTATTAACTTATTATTGAAAGCGGACATTCTTTCTTCTCTAACACGACTTTTGCTTCTCAAGCGTAAGAAATTTTATGATGTTATATTTCTTGTAAAGAATTTCTTTTCTCTTTTTTTTTTAATCACAATGTTAGCTATCAATGCAGACATTCGTCGATTATTATATTATTTTCATAACATAGATAACGCTGAAATAACTAAGTTAATTTCGTTAATGGAAAAATTGTGCCGGGAAACCGTGAAACCACAATGATAATACAAAACCACCAATCTTTCGATCGACACATCGAAGTAAAACGTTTCCATTCGTTTTTTTTTTTCTTTTCTGTTTTTAATTGAATACAATCTGTAGACAACGAGCAATATTCTTACTACTCGTTCTTTAAGAAAACTATATTTCTCGTGTATTGGTATTATTTCAATGGTTCAAAAATGACTTCAGTTGGAAATTTTTGTTTTTTTAATTTTCCTGCGAACGAGTTTGAAGCAGCATTATTTTCTACAAGTTGAAAAAAATGATTCAAATTTATTACTGTTATAGTATTTTCTCAAAACTGCGAGAACATAATGCAAAATTGATCTGAGGAAATAAAACACCGGCGTAGGTTAAAATATCTGTAAATGAACTTTTGCCCAATAATATTGATCAGTAATAGTCTTTATATTGATTCTTGATTCTTTAATAATGGCTGAAGGCCATTCATAAGTACCAGCACTTGGCTATTATTTTATTTTATGGACAAGGCGAAGTTGTCATCAGCGAAACTTAATATTCTTTTCTACTCGAAGCACAAGGCTCGAAAATTTGGGGAGGGGGCCAGTCGATTAGATCGACTCCAGTATGCAACTAGTACTTAATTTATCGACCCCGAGAGGGTGAAAGGCAAAGTCGGTCTCGGCGGAAAACGAGATTTAACATTAAATCATAGAATGAAAGGATTTTTCTCACGCTCTCACAATCCTATCAGTTTTCTAAAAATTCAGTCAGCATCAATTCATTTCGATAGGATTCGAAATTTGGACCTCCATTTTACTACACAAACTCGCCAGTCAACTGAGATATAGGTAAATACGTTACGCTAGAGATAAGAACATAAATGGATATTCGTTTCTACTCTAAGCACACGGCCCCAAATTTTCTTTGGCGGGGAAGGGGGCCAATCGATTAGATCGACTCCAATACGCAACTGGTACTTAATTTATCGACTCCGAAAGGATGAAAGGCAAAGTCGACCTTGGCATAATTTGATCTCAGAACGTAAAGACAGACGAAATACTGCTAAGCATTTCACCCGGCATGCTAACGTTTCTGCCAGCTCGCCGCCTTGACATAAACGGATATTACTTCAATAGTTATTATACTAATCTGTCGACCTTGCCCTTATTCTGTTCTGAACCTTTACATAGGAACTTATAAATGTGATACATATATATATGGTGCTTTTTTACTCCTTATGCAGAGTCTGACCACTTCTTGACTTACACCTTAGATCTATCATGGTGTCTGATATGGCTTTTTAAACCAGACGATGTTTTTGAAAAGACACCCACATAGCTTGCATATCTGATTTGAACCACCAAGGGCTGCAGATAAGTTCTGATTTTTGTGGATCTTAAAATGTCTTTTGAGGCCACATTTAGATTTTCAGTTTTTATGGTGTACACTTTTTTCTTTATCGGCTGGATATTAATGCTCATTAGGGAAAAATATTCATTATAATGTATCAACATATTATTCAAGACACTAACGCTGTGGGGAGAGTGGGGTTGGTGACCCCTGTCATTTGACGACCTCTTGACCCTGTATAAATTTCTATTGTAAGCATGTTGGTATATTTGTAGACAGCTTATATGCGACGTGCAAATATCCAAAGCAGTATGCATTCATTCGCGGAAAGTAGATTCGATCTACATACCTCTGGGTTATGGGCCCAGCATGCTCTCACTACGGCACTCTGCTCAACGGCTGATTAAGCAAATCCATAATGTATCATTTCTTTTATTGTCTGCGTCGGTTACATTACTTTTATTACAACATCTATCATATGTTATTTATTTGTTATTTATTTATTTCAATATATTGGACCGTGTCGAATATACGAAATATAGTAACAGCAATACAGGCTACAGCACTGGCGTATTAATTTACTTACGGAAAGGCGACATTTCACTCTGCTAATATTCGTAGAATCACATTTGAGAAACCACATGCATAGATCTACGCGTTACAAACTTTTCTCGGTGTCTCTTCATTTGCCGTTTTCAGATCAGCCTGAGGCAAATCAATTCAATAACTTTTTTTTCCCCCGAGCGCAGCATAGCAAGCGAGTTTGCTAGTCTAATGTACTTAAAATAACATTTCATAGTATTAGTGATAATAGCAGAGCAGAAATGTACCCAGGATAGGAGCAGAAAATTACATTTATTACTTAATCAGAGACGCCATCTGCGCGAAGATTTAAAGGTTAAGTATCAATGGGAATATTATAGTTTTGTCATTTTTATTCCTTATTTATATGTTTTTTTAAGCTTTTTCTTCTAGATAGCATTTGTGCGATTTTAATTACAACTTAAATATTGCAAATAATGGAATTATCTGAAAATCTAACATCTATTCATTCTAGCAAACACACACACACACACACACAACAACAACAACAACAACAACAACAACAAACAAACAAACAAAAATTATGGAAGTATGGAAACCAACTCCTCTCATCCCCTGCGTAATATATAATATATGCACATACACACACACACACACACACACACACACATACACATATATATATATATATGCATGTATATATATATATATATATATATATATATATATATATATATATATATATATATATATATATATATATATATATATACACATACGTTATGCATATATATATATTTTATATATGTATGTGTGTGTGTGTGTATATGTGCGTGTGTCTGTGTCTGTGTATGTGTGTATGTCTGTCTGTGTCTGTGTTTGTGTGTGTATGTGGCTGTATGTGTCTGCGTAATGGATTATAATCCTTAATTTTTTTTTAGTAAAACAGGTCCCACTTGGAATTAAGAATATACCAGTTTTTCTCCAGTCTTCTGTTTTGCTGTATACACACTTATGTATACAGAGAAGAGAGAAATCCATACCTTCTTATATACATATTTATGTATGCAGGAGTGGCTGTGTGGTAAGTAGCTTGCTTACCAACTACATGGTTCCGGGTTCACTCCCACTGCGTGGCACCTTGGGCAAGTGACTTCTACTATAGCCTCGGGCCGACCAAAGCCTTGTGAGTGGATTTGGTAGACGGAAACTGAAAGAAGCCCGTCGTATATATGTATATATATATATATATATATATGTATGTGCGTATGTATGTTTGTGCGTCTGTGTTTGTCCCCCCACCATCGCTTGACAACCGATGCTGGTGTGTTTAGGTCCCCGTAACTTAGCGGTTCGGCAAAAGAGACCGATAGAATAAGTACTAGGCTTACAAAGAATAAGTCCTGGGGTCGATTTGCTCGACTAAAGGCGGTGCTCCAGCATGGCCACAGTCAAATGACTGAAACAAGTAAAAGAGTAAAAGAGTATATGTGTGTATCTATATATATGGGAGAATTTACGAAAAAAACAACAACAGACGAGGACAGGTGGTGTAAACAACAAAAGGATGTATTAGTTTAACGCTCGGGAATAGAGAAAGTCTATAACGTATAGAGAAAGTCTATAACGTTTCGAGCTACGCTCTTCAACAGAAAGAATAAGGAGAAAAGCAAGGAGAAAAACAAGGAGAAAAAATATTTGAATGTCGTGGTCAGCGATCTATCATGGTGATGATGATGATGATGATGATGAAAAATCGTGTCGCTGTTTGCAGGTTTTCGACGGAATAATTAGTAGTTCAATGCATTGACGATGACGTGGATACCACAGTCTGTGCAACTCAAGCTGATGAAGATCACACAAGGGATTTCTATTTGAAAACACCTGTTTGTTGGTTTCCTCGCCAATAACTACATCTTTCACCAATATAAATCACTGTAAGTTACATACGCGCATAATACACATGCGCGCGCACGTATATGTGTATGCGAGCATGTGTATACATGTATGTATGTATAAGAACAAAGTCACCAGTACAATCCGAGGTATGAACCCACTGCAATAACAATTCTGAATAGAGTCCAATGGTGAAAATCCAGAGGTGTGCGTAAGGTCCAGTAATGAATGATAAAGAAAAGAAATAATCCAAAGGGTAACCCCGTGAGGGCTGGCATTTAGGCACAAAATTAATGACAAAGAGATAACACAATGAAAAGTAAGGTAAAACATATTATACTTATTAGGTTCAAGCTTAGAGAATAAAAAATAGAAATGATTTTAATGTTTTGAGCTTCAGATCTTCTTCAGCAAAATACCTAACTGGGCATAGCATACGTAATGTGGGCCAAAACTAGCGTTCTATCAATTATGATTTCATGTATAATAAAAAAAATAATAAGTTCATTGGTGTTAATGAAAATTATAGTCTAAAATGATAAGGGAGGTAACTCCGAAAAATGATTTGGTTAAAAACTGAAGGAGAATGTGCCATGACGAGTGATTTGGGTCTTTGGTAGGTATGAGGAAAACTTCAAACTTTGACACTTTGCGTTCAAGCTCTTCTTCAGCAAAATAGTTACGTGAGGAATTGCATACGTAATGTGAGCTTCAAACTTAATGAAAACAAATTCATTAACCTTAATGATAATTGTAATAAAATAGATAAGGAAGATAAATCCAAAATTCAATTTGATTGAAAACTGAAAAAAGGGTATACAATTGCGAGTAATTTTGATCTTTGGTAATTCCAGGGAAAACTTCGGACATATTTCAGGTTTATTCCTCAGTAAAGTATAGTTGCTTGTACTCGAAAGACTTTAGAATTACTAAAAGGATAAATATTTTGGATGAAAATCATATATTCACTGGTTCAACATTTTAGTGACACAAGAAATTTTTCTAGGGATGCCTTCTCCATGAAGAGCATACAGTTAAGTGAGATTTGGCTGCAATAATATAGTGAACCAAAAAATGCTTAATCACTTAAATTTATTAATGTAATAGAGAGAAAACTTAATAGGGTTAACGATAATTCTTGCTTGGATAGGCGAACAAAAGACCTAGTTCTGTTAAACATGATACTTAACAGAACCAAACAAAATTGAATGGATCTTTTATTCATGTGTTTGTGAGTCATCTCATGAAAATCACTACATTTAATTACGGCTCTATTTTCTACACGTTTTCATTCCTCTGTATTCATCGCGAATAGTATTCACGACGTCTTCTTTATTTTTACTGTTATTACTGAGACACCAAATAATGAAATAGATTACAGCAGTTTGTTTTTTAGGAGATCACTGTGATAGGGTTTTAAATACATTTTTCTTCTGCTACGAATTTGTTTCCATTCTTTTGGCTTCTTTTGATAGGAAATTCGCACATATACTGTATCAACGAACCAGATTTAACTCCAGATTTGTTTCTAACACACAATCTGTATAACGGTGGCTCAGAGAATATATAAAAGGAACAAGAACGATTTCTAACCATAATACGTTGCGGCTTAATATAATCAGGAAGATTAGTGCGCCAACATAAACAGTAAAACAATATAATAGCTACACTGAAGCATTCATTAAAGATTAAGGAAAGTTGTATAATGAAAAGACAACGTGAATACGAACATATGACGTTGACATTCTACAAACCATAAACGCGTATATTTCAAGAACAAATTAACATAACAAACTGATTTTGTAAGGCGCGGACAAATTATGTAACCAATGATGGAAGCATCTACTTCAATTAGTGTCAGGGACCTATTGTTTAGTTAAACATAATACATAAACTGTGCACAAGTTGTTTCAATCAATTCCTCTAAGACCGTTGTAAACCTAGTCAGGTTGTGACTAATGAACAGATAGGTGGAAAGAAGGAAGTGTGGGGATGAACTCAACAATTTCTAATTAATAAAGATGTGCTGTCTATTGTTAAGGGAAAAAGTGTTACAGTATGATTTGGTGGCAGAAATGTTTGGCTTAATGTCCAACTCATTGTTCTTTGAAGCTCTATATTTGACAAAGGAGGTCCTTGCTGATCCAATGACTGCTATTAAAATGCTTACAAAAGAAACGCCAACCATTCTTCACTTTCTACAAAGCCCAACAACTGTCGTTAACATTTTAATTGTTCAAAGGCAATATTGCAGAAAAAGTCTGTCTGTGATTTTATATTCAGGCAAAATTTAATATCATTTTATATTTTATTTTATAAAAATTCAATCGTAATAAACTAGGATCTGCAACAGCATTAGAACACCAATGATGATGGCCTAAATGTTTACACTGGAAAGACTTATGCTGGATCTCAAAGCTTTTATTAAAGCTGATGTAAAATTGCATACGGGACAGTTCTCGGAAACTTGAGAATGGTGGCAAAATGTATAACATGTCTTGAAGTTGCAGACGATACACTGTCGCTTTTCAAAAGTCATTCTTTTGAAATTTTGAAATTCCAAACCAGGAGATAACCACGAAATGTTCACGCCTTTGAAGAAGATAATTCGTATACGATTAGCATCTATCCGATGTAATTAGGACATTACCTTCCTATGCAGAAAGCTGCTTCTAAAACAATATGCAATTAATTATCTTCAAAGAAAGCATTGGCCTGTTGTGAATATCCATGTATTCCAAGATAAGGAATATTAATAAAATATCCCCATTAAAATATTCACTAAATGCAAAGCAACAAACCTGAATAATAGTTTTGTACAGAAAAGAAAGATGATTCACTTTTTTCCAGCTAAGCTCCCAGCAAATGACGTCATTGAATCGGTAAAAAAAAATTATTTATGGATAACTACATCAGAGGAATTCCAACCACGTTTCGTGATTTGGTACCTCAACAGCTCCTTTATAGGATCCAGTGGCTAAAGACATCATCAGGAGGAACCACGTCTGGTTTCGGCCCCTAATCCTCTACCGTTTTCGACGTGGCAGGGCTCCTTCTTTCGGAAGTGTCTTCAGCTCTGGTGTTGAGTACATTTCTTCTTTCTCCTTTTTTCTTCTGTTCCCCGAATCACATCAATCAGTACACTTATATCACTATTTATTTACACCGTAAACTAAAAGATTTGAGATTTTCAAGAAACATTAAATATATATATTCTGCAAAGTTTATCTGAAAGCTGAGCACTGAACTAATATTTTATTAGAATTCACATGCGATATTTTAATCTTTATGTCGGCTCGATTCCGGGAGCTTCATAATGCGAAATCGGTTTGTTTTATACCTAGAAACCAGCCTCTTTTTCATATATAGATTTTAAAAATAAAACGAGACATTAGCATTACATGCAAATATGAATATCTTCATGGATGTAATATGTTAATATGTGCAAATTTATTTACACACACAGCTTCTTTATCATTCGAGTTGATTTTTATTTCAGGCATTTTCTGGCGTGAGAAATGTAAAAAATTGATGGGGTGGGGTTTGATCAATAAGATATCTCTAATTTCAATTGGAAATTTAGAATTCAAGTGGCTTAATTTCGTTCAGCTAACATTGACATGAAGACCTTTCAATGGCTTGCATGTCCTCATGAATGGAAGTTCTTGTGATATTCGGTTCCAGAATTCTCTTGTCATTAATTGATAACATCCAAATATTGCTTATCTCAGTGACATGGAAGACATATCCCGGTTGAAGGGGTTTATTTCTAAGACGATATTTGCTATATGGATTTCTTTGATTTTTAGTGAGATGTAGATCATTTTGCTGGATATCGCTTAGCGGTGAAGTGTCTTAGTTTAGTTGCATGCCAGGTTCCTTTCATATGAAAAGTAAGTTTATTTCCTTTCCTTGCCTACTTCATAGAAATATCATGCTAACAAAATGTTTTAGCATGCATCCAATTACATCAACACGTAACTAGAATAATTAGAAATTATTAGATGCATATCAATATATGCGGGTTACCTTGCTCTGCTGAGCATTAACAGAAGTAGCATGTCCGTCCTGCAAATGTAAAATGGTTCACCAATTATCTTTGAAGCAAGCTAAATACATGCAGAGATTGAAATGTTCAGCAAAAGGAAAAAAAGATCAAAATGTATAAATTCAATATGGGAAGGAAAGAGTCAGGAATCGAGTGTGGTGTAACCACAGCAGTCCCTCAGCAAGAGTTAAATGCATATGGAGCAGAAACGCAAGTTCATTTTACATTTTTATGTGCTAAATTCAAACTTTGTAGAAATTTCTTACCCCATTCTTTCTCCTAAATTTCATGAAATAAAGAAGCAATTAAACATTTAAACACTGTATCGATCTAATCAAAAATATTCGCCCACTCACCCCAAAAATGTTGCATTGGGCTTCAGTTATAACATCTGAAAGCTTCTTCAAATTATTTCATATCTCTCTCTCTATCTCTATCTCTCTCTCTCTCTCTCTCTCTCTCTCTCTCTCTCTCTCTCTCTCTCTCTCTCTGCGCATACACACGCATAGATAGACAGATGGATAGATAGATAGACAGACAGACAGACAGACAGACAGACTGACTGGTAGATAGATAGATAGGTAGATAGATAGGTAGATAGACAGACAGACAGACAGACAGACAGAATTTTTTTTTCTATACTTCAGTATTTTATTTATATATAATACAATTATAAAAATTCTATCTCTTTAAACGCCCAATTCCTGCGGGATTGCTTTTCGAAGAAAGCAGTTCCATTATACGATGCCAAGTGTGATAGAACATCGAATGTCCCAGAGCAGGTGAGAGAAGTCACCCCGAAGTATTCGAAAATAGTGTTTAAACAAAGCGCATAATTATATTCGCTTTAATTCCTAATTTAATTTTCTTTCATATGCGCTACGCTGCAACACGTCAGCAAATAGATTTCACTCTATTTTCAGACCATCAACTCATTTCGTTTCGAGCTTTATCCGAGTACATGATCTTGAGGAGTCACAATAATGGCGAAATATCGATATCTACCATTCTTGATCGCTTCGGAGTGAGTTGTTTTTATTGTCTCGAACAGTCGACGTTTTTGAACAATGATATCATGTAGGGACACAGCAAATGGGTGTTTAAAGTACATACACGATGTGTGTATATATATATATATATATATATATATATATATATGAAAGATTTTATGAAAATTACTTAATACAGTTTTTAAGTATAAAGGGGATTTTCTTTAAAAGAACTGTTTTTAAAAAATTATAAAATCTTTGTGTATATATTTGTGTATATATGTGTATGCATATATATATATGTTTGTGTGCATGTGTGTGTATTTATGTATATATATATATACAGTTATATGTGTTTGTGTGTGTGCGTGTGTGCATGCGTGCGTGCGTGTGTGTGTGTGTTTGTGTGCGCATATATCAACAGTTTCCGGCTCCTCGTAATGTTTGGGTCGATCCGAGGCTTTAAAAATGGCATTTGCTTCTGATACCACGCAGTGGAATTGAACCCAGTACCTTGTGTTAGCAAGGTGAACGTTTTAAACATTCAACCTCACCCTACCTATACACAGACTGACACACATATATATGTATATAGGTATGTGCATATACATATACATATATATACGCATACATACACCTATATATGTATGCGAGTATATGTGTGTGTTGTGTGTGTGTGTGTGTGTGTGTGTGTGTGTGTGTGTGATTTAATAATATAATACAGCGTATGAGAAATTATTCTGCCTCTTTCATCAAAAGAAAGATTACCGACAAATTAATTATGATGTCTGAAGCATAAAATGAATAAAACATCTTACACATTTCTAATTAATTTTGTATGTATATATATATTACTTATGTGGTTAATTGATGTATATAAATTCTACCAAGTCTTGGCAAAAGATATTGGTTCACTTTGACAAATTTCTCTTTATAGAACTTTCCACTATTTGAAATGAATTGCCCTAGTCATTCGGTAATATGCGCTCTACTGGACGTATTAATTACATGTTACCTTACGTAAGACAATCATCCAAGTAGAATCTATCAATATCTAGATATATGTGTGTTATTATTTCCCATTAACAAAGCACCGGGACGCCAGGTTCGAGAGGGCGTCAGGCAAAATGCTTTGCTGCATTTCTTCCGAGTTTTTAAGTTCGACTCACACTGAGCTCATCTTTTCCTTTCATTTTTCGGGGTCGAGATGAAGATATCGAGTTTGCCTGCTGCCCGCTCAAATTTGCTAACCCTAGCTCTAACCTTAATCCTAACCTTGCGTCTAAATTAGAAATCATTTATTACAAGACACCAAATTGATGAAACCGCTTGTTAAACAATGTTCTTACAACGCCTTGCCCTAGACATGAAACGAACCCTTGATCTTTCAGTTAGTAGGTTCTTAAGTAAATCTCTGCCGAACTTTTATTGTTCTTTCTATTAATTTAATAAATTCATTAGTGTGGTGGAATGGCGAAACTGATGACTTGTAATTCACTTCCTCTTTCTGTATTTGTGCTCAAATCTTGAGAATGTCTCTCCTTCCAGCTATAATGAATTATTAGATCGAATCGTCCATACACATCTACCAGAAGGATGTCGTACTCAATCTCAGTTAGAAATGAGTATGACTGACAACCCGGCCCCAAAACATAACTGTTGGTTTCATCCAATGCTCAATTTTTCTGTTTATTGTATGTGTGTATATATGTATATATATACATATGAAGTGGAGGTAAAAGCGTTTCATTTCATTTTTCGAACTGTTAATGCCTCAGATAGAGTAGCGGTTAACCTAGGGGTCGTGAACCCTGGAGTGTCGTTTGGGGTTTCTCGAGATGTCACAGAGGATTTGGGAGGAAGTAATTTATTTCTTGTATTGTATTGCAGCTGTATTGTTGTATTGCAGTGTCATGTATTGCAGCTGCTAGCAGTTTCATGACTGCACTGAGATTCCCATGGTGCTTTGCGTGCCGAAGCCGTTACAAAATTTGTTATAGGGTCCCGATAATACCCTGGAGAGTTACAGGGAGTAAGATGATGAAAAAGGTTAAGAAGCACTGGGATAGAGTGACCTATATTGCAGGTGCTGGCTCAAATTTAAATTCCGCTAAAATTAACTTTGCCAATCACTAATTCTATGTCGATGAATACACTACCAATGCTAGATACAGACAGACAAACAGACAGACAGACAGACAGAGCTTGAGAGAGAGAATGAGTGACAGGGAGAATGAGGGACAGAGAGACAGACAGACAGAGACAGAGAGAAACTGGAGCTGAAATTTAGTGTAGTAGACATCTTATTAATATTCAGCGCCGAAATTGATAGAATGACCACTTGTCGAACTGTCCGGAATTGTTAGAGAGTAAGATAAATACTTTACGGTATTTTCTCCAGACCATTGTAGTTAGAATCAGTTTCCTCTGAGATCAATTTTATTTTACATTCTTTAGAAATCAGCGGAAGGCCGTTGTGACGATGTGGCATCTGTCCTTCTTATCTGGTCACAAAGTTGCTAGAATTTCACAAAGCTGTTCGAATTTAACCAGAGCATTAACTATATTAGCACCGTTTCTGGTAAGAGATAAAGTAATATCTGGATTTGATCTGAATCACGCTTTAATATATTCGGGATGTCTGAAATTTGAAGAGTGCATAATTAATTAACGAGCAACAACTTAAATATTGTCATTAACAGCATTGACACCAAAATACATATTTTTGAAATGCTTTAACTGAGGATGATTTACGTAGTGGATACATTTCCTATACTATATTACGCAAACCTGAAACGTGCATGATAAATGATTTGTGCATCGTGAGATATTGCCTTTTTGTAAGAGAAAAGTTCCGACAGCCATATTTTTCTAAGTCTCGTATATTCTTGGATCACTCCATCTTTATTCACAGTACTTCCGTATGATATATTTTCATCAATGCCAAGGTACTTGTAGAATTTTTGCGTGGGACAGAACAGATAGTGAGACCATCCATGCACAGGTTTTAGGCCTGGAAGACTGATTTTCCTCGTTCAACAACGAAATATGAACATTTATTTTGCCCAAATTCCATTTCTATGTCAGCTAAAAATGTTGTTATTAATTCCAGCATTGTTAATATATTTAGCATCAAGAAATTATCCACAAAGAAATTATTGGTTACAGAACCAAGCATGTAGCCATTTGATTTTTGTAGCAAGAATGTAGTGGAGTTAACGCCAAAATGAACAGAATTGCAGAGACTATCTCCTTGGAATACTCCCTTTGAAATAATTATGGCATGTATGTATGTATGTATGTATGTATGTATGTATGTATGTATGTATGTATGTATATATGTATGTATGTGGTGAAAGTACGATATACGTTTATTGAAATAATTTTAGCAACGGGTATACAATGTTTTAATCTGTATCACCAGAAATATTAATTTGAGACTCCACTCCAGGAACAAACTGCATTGGAAAGGATGTCTAGCGGCCAGGAATTGAAGCTCTATTTCACTACTTCCTTTACGATATATATTATTGTATACATTTTTAATTATGAGCAATCAACCAAACTTCTGCCGTCAACGACAATACCCAAGCTACTGTTCATTAATTAATGATGCAAGCTTAAAATCTCAGATATCCTGAACGTATAAAAACGCCATTCAGATCAAATATCGAAGACAATCAATGCGGAAATTGCTTTATTTCCTACCGGAAACCATGCTAATATAGCTAATACTTTGATTAAATTTGAACAGCTTTATGGTCAGATAATAAGGACATAATTAACAACTCTCTATTTTAGTGCTAACAGCAGAACATTCAGTTGATAAAATCATTTCAATAAAATACGAGTTTCATGACGCTGGCAAAACACCGAAGCCACCTCCAAGCCTGTAATTAGACATTTCGCTTTATGAAAGCAGTAATGTAATACATCACTGCTTTACATCTCAACTATTAACACAAAAAGTAACATTGTTACTCCTTTAAGTCAGCAGTTCTTAACTTGCGTAATAGGAAACGTGGCATGTTAGTAGAATCGTGAACGAGTCGGAAGAAATGCCGCTAGGCATTTCGTCCGCTGCTACGTTCTGCGTTCAAATTCCACCACGGTCGACTTTGCCTTTCATCCTTTCGGAGTCGATAAAGTAAAGCACCAGCCCAGTCTTGGGTCAATGTAGTCTTGGGTCATTTAGTTGCTGGCCGTGTGTCAAACTCTATTTTTTAAAAAATATGTGTGGCAGCGCATCTTGAAAAGTATATGAGCACACAAGGAGCCGTGTCATTGAGGTGCGAGCCAGAGAGACATTGGTTACTTAGAGGGAACATAATTTTTTCTTATAAATAAACTATTTAAACCATGCATATTAAATTTTAGGCACAATTTTTTAAAAATTCTTTTTCGGCATTAAAATGTTAGAAGGACATTTTGTTTTCATCTTGATGGTGCATAGATGTGCTGCCGTACGAATTAAAAGCATCTCTAGTAATTTAAATATTATCGGTTACACATAAATAGTGTATACGTTTCGTTGAAACCCCACCCCCACTTACTTCGTTGGGGAGCTAAGTGTTCTTTAACACTGAGTGCCCGAGAGAAGATGAAGTATCTCGCTCGATTCGATTGGAAAAGTACCAGATTCTTAAGAAATCCAATGACTGAAGCAAGTAATATACGAGAGGGTACCCAAAAGTAAACGGGAACGTTCTCTGTGGGACAAGCCCACTATAGCTCAGGCTGCCCCCCCCCCCC
>NC_068991.1:76614486-76618613 GCF_001194135.2 Octopus bimaculoides
TAGAAGCCACTTGCTGCGACCCTCAGGCATTAGCCTGCCGACCGGCGGCGTCCGGTAAGTTCGAACTGCCACATGGTGCGTTCTTGTTTTGCAGTGCTTCTCCCCTGTTCGTCGATTTTTGCGATGGCTAAAACGAAAAGGAACAGCGTGCTTCCGTGAAATTCGGTTTTCTGCTGGGGAAAATGGTGGCCGAAACAGTTATTTCTTTACTACCCACAAGGGGCTACACACAGAGGGGACAAACAAGGACAGACAACCGGATTAAGTCGATTACATCGACCACAGTGCGTAACTGGTACTTATTTAATCGACCCCGAAAGGATGAAAGGCAAAGTCGACCTCGGCGGAATTTGAACTCAGAACGTAGCGGCAGACGAAATACCGCTAAGCATTCCGCCCAGCGTGCTAACGTTTCTGCCAGGTGGCCGAAACAGTTGTCATGCTTCAAACAACTTACAACGACGCTGCCATGAGTGAAACACAAGTTTATGAGTTGTTTCCACGCTTTGGGAATGGTGACTTGTCGCTTGAAGACCAATGTCGTTCAGGGTGACTGTCGACCTCCTGAACGAATGTAAGCATCGTAAAAATTCATGAACTACACTTGGAGAACCGCCTCTGAACAATCAATGAACTTGATGATAAAACTGGTGTGTCCAGGAGCTCTTCCCAACGAATTTTGAGCGAGGAATTGCGAATAAAAAGAGTTGAAGCAAAATCTGTGCCTCGCTTGCTCATGAAAGATCAAAACCAATCAAAACTGAATGTGTATAGAGAACTGAAAGGACAGATGGAAGCTGATCCAAACCATTTTACGAAGGTCATCACTGGTGAAGAAGGCAAGTGCTACGGCTACAAACCGGAAACGAAGCAGCAGTCTAGTTAATGGAAGCATTCAATGTCAACAGGCCCCCAAAGAATACGTCGATTGAAGTCTAATGTGAAGCAGATGCTGATTTGCTTCATCGATGCGAAAGGGATTGTCCACACAGTATTTGTTGCTCCTAGTCAAATTGTTAAGCAGACATTTTACTTGGCAGTTCTGAAGGGTTTGCGAGACGCAGCAAAATGAAAACGCTCCGACCAGTGGCAAAGTGGAGAGGGGTGGTTTCATCACGACAATGCACATTCGTCATGAGTGTGAGATAGCGTTTGACCAAAAATGGCATGATCCCGTTTACCCATGAACCCTCTTCACCCGTTCTTGCTCCATGCAACTTTTTTGCTACCGCGCGCGCGCACACATTCACACCACGTGTGTGTGTGTGTGTGTGTGTGTGTGTGCGTGTGTGTGTGTGTGTGCGTGTGTGTGTGTGTGTGTATGTGTGTGTGTGTATACACGTTAATATTAATGATTGGAGAAAGGCGGCGTGTTGGCAGAATCGTTAGCACATCAGGCAAAATGCTTAGTGGCATTTCGTCCGTCTTTTTGCTCTGAGTTCGTATTCTGCCGATGTCGAATCTGCCTCAATCTTTTGGGATCGATAAAATAAGTACCAGTTGAGCACTGCAGCCGATGTAATCGACCTATACCGTTCGTCGAAATTGCTGGCCTCGTGGAAAAATTTGAAGCCAATATTAACGAACCGAAAGCAAGAGAACTTAATAAAAGAGGAGGGAGAAACGCAAAATTCGTTTACAATTCATTTCCCAGCATTCATATCGACACGTGTGGGTTGACGCTGACATAAATTTATGTTGCAATGTTCAGTCTGGGAAATCTGAATGAAGACGAACTTGGATAGTATTATGATTTGGGCTGCACAAAATTGCTATAGACAACATGTATAAATCTGTTCTGGGCGTGGTTTCGTATTGGTGACAGGGAGGTGATGCTTAGAGCAGCAGATGCCAATCAATTGAAGTAAAAGCAAGCGAAATGGTTTTTCTTCTCTAAAATAACAAACACGCACAGATATGCTTGCAGGATATTTATGAAACAAATGAAAGGTGTACCCTCCGTACGCATCTACTTATATCCGCACATACACACCCGCTTCCGTATGCGTATCTTGGTATTCTCAGATGTATATATTCAAATATATGGAATTTGTAGTTATCCACACGCAAGTGTGACGTATGTATGCGTATAAATACACTCATTCAGGTTCGTGCGTGTGAGAATATGTAAATATGTACATAAATAGATGTTTAGATATAGGTAGATTTTTTACGTTTATATCTGTATACATATATATATATTTATATATATATATATATATATATATATATATATAGAGAGAGAGAGAGAGAGAGAGAGAGAGAGAGAGAGAGAGATACATATATATATATACATACATATATATGTATGTACATATACATACATACATACACAAATATACATATACAGACGCACATGCTCACTTACATATAAATTTACAATCTTACACACACATACGCGCGAACATACACATTCATATAAACATACGTACATATACACATGCATGTATATATACATACACGCATAAATAAATGAATACATGTATACATTCATCATACACAAACGCACTGCCGAATCCACATACATACGTACACCCAAATACATACACATGTATACATACATGTGCACACACACACATACACATGCGCACACACACATACACATGCACACACTCATACGCCCTTATATGTATATACAAATGTATGGAAGCAAGTTCGTACACAATCGCACGAAAGCATGCAGTTAGATATACACATATGCGCTCAATATAAAACACCATTATACTAAGTTTTAGTTTCCCTTCTATAAACCACACGATCAGAATGAGTGAAATTTTCTGTATTGCTGAAAATCTTCCAACTGAAAAGATTGCGGTTAATATGTGACATTTGCGTATGAAAACCACACTTGTGGTTTCATAATATTATCGCTAGTTGCTTACGCTAAAAAGTAAGAAAACCTTTCTAACCTCGCTATTTACTTATACTATTCATATTTCGGGTTTTGATTACGGCAATGCTAGTAAAAGTACCGTCGGTTCGAATAATAACTAACACCTTTACCTTATGTGTGTGAGCGTATGCTTTTACCTGGGTGCGTCGACGTGTGTCTGTGAATCGCTGTTAAAAAGGTTAGCTTTTTTTTTTTAGTTTGTGTATTTATTATATTTTCTTCTGCGCTTACTGATTTTTCGAATAAGAAATATAGGTAGACGAGTAAATTCATATTAAAAACGCTACGGGCGAAAGAGTTTTCTCAAGGGGAAAAATGATCTCAATCAGTGATCTATTTTTGTATAAACCAATTCATCGATATGAAAACGTTTAACAATAAGATTATATAGATACAGACGAACACACACACACACACACATATATATATATATATAGATATTAAACACACGAACACACACACTCAAACATATGTATATATATATATATATATATATATATATATATATAAACACCTATATATATAAAGCGAGAGGTGATATGCATATATATATACATAAAACACATAAACGTGTGTATATATATAGATATCATTATATATGCATTAATATTGAACTAAGCATATATACATACACAAACACACACATACACACACGCGCGCGCACGCAGGCACGCGCGTATTAATAGACAAAATTAAATATGACGTCAAACTGCACGGCTATTAGATATTTCATTTCATGAAACCATGCTTAATATTTATAATATAAATTTGCAGCACAATAATGTTTCATTATGTATCATCGATATCCACGTCTAAACTACGTCGTTGGGAGTGAAATATGTCCTGTTTACGAAGCTGTTGAAAACGGCAAGCAAGAAAACAATTATATTCCCATTCCAAGAGAGGCCAATAGGTTTTGGAACCTGGATATCAGCGTTGTTACCCTTGAGTTGCTAATAATAAATATTTGCAGTTATTACTATTCTGCTGAAAGGCTAAATATCACATCTTCTAAATATGTATGAATACTATAAAAATTTAGAAGCATTTAGAAACATACATGAATGTATATATATATGCGCGCGTGTTTGTGTGTGTGCGTGTGTGTGTATCATTTAATGTACATAGTATAAAAATACGAGCTACTAATAGTTTCTTGCTGTAAAGGTATGTGTCAGGGCCGCCTTGTGTCTCCTTGATACATACATACATATATATATATATATTTATATAT
>NC_068991.1:76618981-76623494 GCF_001194135.2 Octopus bimaculoides
TATATATATATATATATATAGGTATGTATGTATGTATGCATGCATGTATGTATGTATGTATGTATGTATGTATGTATGTATGTATGGAAGTAAATGTAAGGACAAGCAAGTTAGTCGGTATACAAAAAATATCAAATACATTTAATACAAAAAATATATATGTATACATATAAAAAAAACTATCCAACTTACACAGAATGGAAATGATATCAGGAATTAAAGGGGTTGAATAGGAGTTTCATGAACTTGTAACTCGGTTCCATCATCGGATAACACCAGCTTCCGTCTTCAGGGAAGAATTTTACACTTGAGGTGTAGACTGTATGGAGTTTAAAGATGGAATTTAAAGATATATATATATATATATATTCATACACACACATACTGATAGATAGATAGATAGATAGATAGATAGATAGATAGATAGATAGATAGATAGATAGATAGATAGATAGATAGATTTGTGTATCCATTTATTTATCCCTCTCTCTAACTATCCATCTTTCCACCAGTCTAATCTTTTTCTGTTTATTTAAAAAATACGTTGGTGACATTCTTAAACAAGAATTATTACGTTTAGAAATCGGTTGCTATTTTTCCTTCTTTTTTTTTTCTTTTTTTTGATCGAAGGAATTAAACTTTTGGATTACTTAATCCTAGAAAATGCGAGTCGTGTTCACATCTGTTTCCTTGGAATCATTTGAAGACTTTACACACTTGGTATATTTCGGATGTTTTTTCTTCTTGAAGTTAACAACTTTATCCATGGTGTCTCTTTACAGCTAAAAGAAGCTCTGAACAGTTCTGTATATAAAAATCCCGACACTTGAACCGTGTGTCTGACACTCTATTGTCTCAGTCGTGCGTCTCATAAGCCTCATGACACTGTCTGTCAAAAATATTAGAATAAAATACGAAGATTTGAGACATTTCTTTCATTTTTCTTCCTTCAAATTAAAAATTAAAATTGATGAGGTGACAAATATAAATCTTCAAATAACAAAAGAATATTTCTATTGCGATTAACTGCTGTTTGTCTTCAAATCGATGATAAATCAAATTGTAATCAATAAGTAATCGATTGAGGTTACTATAATCTGTAAAAGAAAGATACTGCATGCGACTGTTCGTTAAAGAAACAAATCAATATTTTAAAAAATCATCGAACAATTAAAATGCAAAATTCTTCTTCAGTAGTCAATTAGACTTCAAAGTAATGTTGTAATTACCATTATCGACTGCAGCAACAATGATGATTTCAAAACATCAATAATATTAATAATAATGGTGTTTGTTTTTGTTTAGCTAATGGCAATTAAGTTGAAGAGAATCGAATTTAGAATAAACTGAACATATAACGACATAAAATTAACTAAAAATTAAACTTTCTAAAAAAATTGAATGCGAACAAATTTTATACAGGTTTTCTTAGAATGAAATATCACTTTTACGCTTGTCTTCTTCTTCAGATATATCTATGTTTCTTTATTTACAGCTTGTGTAATTTCAATTTCGTATTCTGTCTCCCTTGCATAACCACAACTAAACGTAATAACTACATCTTGCAATTTCTTTCTTTTTTTTTTAGTTTTATTGATAGGATAACAGAAATTATCCTCATGCTTAAATTGTTCAAGGCATTGAATAGCCAAATTCGCATCAGTAATTCAGCACATTATCAAAACAAAATCATTCGATTGTATCTATCGAGCGAATCTCTAAACAAAATTGCTTGTCTCTGGGCTCCAACCGTATCTCGTGTCTTGGCTTAGTGGTTTCCTGCCACATCACACTGTCTCAACCTGCTCGCCCTCCAAACCTACACCACATCAATTCTCGTTTGTTTGTCTTCTTCCACAC
This sequence comes from Octopus bimaculoides, assembly GCF_001194135.2. Taxonomy (NCBI): domain Eukaryota; kingdom Metazoa; phylum Mollusca; class Cephalopoda; order Octopoda; family Octopodidae; genus Octopus; species Octopus bimaculoides. The sequence continues at coordinate 76,620,842 of NC_068991.1, forward strand.
ATTTCCTGTTGTATATTAGCTATTTATTCCTTGCTATTTTTACAAATGCAGATAAAAAAATGTAACTATCAGTCATTCTACTCCAACCTTCTGCACTCAAGGATCATCCATGAGTAACTAAAGCACTTCATTCCAAACTTGTACATATCTGATAAAAAGACACCTCGAAAACGTTTTCTATTTTGTCTCCTTCAAAAGCACCGAGGCACACTCACTACACGTATCAAAATATTATCTCAACCAACATCTTAAACATAAGCGTCATTCTCAACGACAAACCTCAAGATTTCTACAATGCTAGATCTCACCATTACTGAAGATGTCCCCGTACGTTTTCAAGACCCCGATGCTTTGCCTTTCTCTTCAGAGGCCAAAAATACTCTACACCCAATAATTAGTCAGTCAACCCGACAAAGTATCAATACTTTTACACATAGAATGGTGCTGATACTATACACACAGACACCCGAGATCTCGTCGAGAAAAGGCCATCCGACTGATTGGCATGAAATATTTCGCCGACACACTTCAGCTTCAAGCCCACAGTCGTATTATCTTCTAACAATTTCTTCTCTTCTCCTCCTGGAGTAATTGCTTTCTCAGTATTGGCTGATCTCATGCTACCTCCACTTACACACTGAGGAGTCACTCATCTCTCTTCCCTCGTCCCTCAATCTAATCCCTACCCACCCAGTCCTCCCACATCATAACTTCGATCCTCTGAAATTTCTCGCACTCAATATTTTTTCAGCAGCCATAAACACTTAAGAGTAATGGTAACCATTTCGACCCATACGACCTTGGAGGGCCGCCGAAGTTCGTGAAGACGACCCCCTTCCTCCAAGTCAAAACATTATCAAATACATATTTTCTTTACAATACATCTATTTCGTAAATTGTCTTTGCGTTTGACAGTTTTTGCAGCACACTTTTTCCAGATATGACTTTAAACTAATTCATTTCTCTAGTGTTGATATGCAACTCGAATTAGATGTATTGTAAATTAAAAGGATATTATTTCTAAAAAATTTTACCTTCTACAATAATGCCTCAACAACTGACCAAAGAAAATTGGTGATAAAAAAATAGTGGATCCCTAGAAGTTACCACCAACTGAAAAAGAAAGATTGCACATACGTAATTTCTCGAAAGAAACAAAACAGTATTCAAGAGCATTCAGACAATTAAATTCCAAAGCACTTCTCTGGTAATTAATTAGACTTCAAGGAGATCTCGTAATTATTATTAGCAGCAACAAATGACGTTCAGCTGTGATGACTCCACAATTAACTCACGTAAAATTAGTAACAGTTATTCCTACTTCACTGAAACAAACGTTAATTACAATAAAAGTTAATTGTTGACTGGCTTCATAGATATTTCTGTGCTGCCCCTTTTTCCAATTAGATCGAAACGCTTAATGATTTTTGTACTGTTTGACGCTGAAGATTATTAATTAGGACGCTAGGTGGTGCGGAGCTCATTGAGTTACCTATTAGTCAATATCACGGAATTAATTCCTTAATAACTGTCACTCTGTCGCTTTCGACGACGAGAATTTCAATTGCTCCGATCAACGGAACAGCCTGCTCGTGAGATTAATGTGTAAGTGGCTGAGCACTCCACAGACACGCATATCCTCTAGGAGATTCAGCATGACACAGAGTGTGACAAAACTGGCCCCTTTGAAATACAGGTACAGCTCATTTTAGCTAGCCGAGAGGACTGCTAATTTCCAAATAGTCTGTGCAATATCTAATGCATCTGATCCTATCGCTCAACAAGCGCCCAACACCGGTCGACAAAAATTTACAAGGTTAAGATTCAGTAGAGTCAGAGTCTTGATCTTTATTTTAACAACAGAATTTTAGATAAAACCGATCTACATTTCGAACACTTATTAAGACTTAATAAATAGCGGGACAAAACATAATTTGCTTCAATTGATATTTTTAATTTGGAAACTAATTACTCTTTCGTCAATCTAGAATTTTTTATCTAGAGTTCTAGATTTTAGTTTGTTTTAAGCATACATTTCCATGTTTCGACTCGCACGGACGCTTCAAAGATGGAATAACGTCCCTGGAAGGCAATGAGCGATCCTGAAGAGCTGCCAAGAACGTCACCCCCAGAAATGGGAAGAAGATTCATCAGCTTGTGCATGAGGATCGTCGGAGGACAATCAATGACATTGCTGATGTTGTTGGCCTGTCATAAGGGTCCGTGCAGGCAATCCTAACGTGTGAATTGAACATGCGGCGTGTCTTTGGCAAGTTTGTCCCCCGCCTGCTGACCACTGAGCAGAAAGAACATCGCGTCAAAGTCTATCAAGGTGACCGTCAGCGTGCCGCTGATGACCCATCCTTCATGTCGACGATCATCACCGGTGACGAGAGTTGGGTCAACGGGTTCGACCCTGGGACAAAGCAGCAGTCTCAGCAGAATGGAAGGGCCATTCATCTCCACAACCGAACAAGGCACGACAAAACCGCAGCTCAATCAATAGCTTACCCCTCGCTCTTTTCGACATCTGCGGTATTGTGCATCGAGAATTCCTGCCCCAGAGCCCGACGTTCAATCGAGAGTTCTACTACGACGTTTTGAAGCGTCTGAGGGAGGACATTCGGCGAAAGCGACCGGATCTGAAGAGGGC
>NC_068991.1:76624077-76631956 GCF_001194135.2 Octopus bimaculoides
TATATATATATTATTGGAACTGATGGCAGCAGTTATCTCTGAGGAAGGTTCATATTCTAATTTTGGTTCAGTATTATATAAAGAAATCTAAATTTATTCGAATAGCTGGATACTTTTCTAGCTATTCAATCTACGAGAACAATAATGATTAGTATATACTATCGATCATCCAACACGAACTGTAGATAAATCTAGAGAATACATATATCATTACCTCAAGTGATAAACTGTAAATTCGTCATTTTCCCTAATGATAGCTTGCAGCCATTAGTATTGATCCTCGTTGTGGAAGTTACGATACATCACCGTATTCCACTTAGGAAATATTCCACTGCTATTTGCAAGTATCTCAAATATTTTCGAGAAAATAATTCGGGGTTGAATTTGTAAATAACGTTGTTGTTGTGGTTGTTCCAATTGAGTTTTTGATGTTGCAATTTGATTAGAAGTGACAGAACGTTTCAACTCGAATTGAATTGAGATTTGAAACTTGTGAAGAGAACTTGGGCATGAGAACTGTGCTCCAAGCAGATTTGATAGAACAATTTGGATCTATGGTTCTGCGTCAAAAAAGCTACTCTATTGGAACCTGTAAATAGCATTCGGTGCCATTAGCAAAGACTAACCAACGTTTTCGTGAGTAATACATTTCAAGTAATGTTGTTTTGCTCAAACTTTCAGACAGTTTTATCAAATCTGTTTTACAGATAAATAGTTATTTATAAAGAGGCATTCATGTATTCTGTTATGATATCTTTACCTTGTATTCTATCTACTAATATCATTGTATGGCTATTTTCTCGTATAAATAGTTATTTATAAAGTGGTATTCGTGGATTCTATTACGCTTTCTTATCTTGAATTCTTTGTACACTTTGTCCTAAAGACATTTTGAAGCTGTTTTCTCATTTATTTCGGTGCAAAATGTCAAGCCTTCGAGCGGTTTTATTTCGAATTTTAATTGAGCAAGTATAAAACTTTATTTAATTGACAAAAAAAAATGTGAAACATAACATCGATGAACGTCTAAAATAAAAGGAAATACAAATTTAATTAATGACAGAACACTTTGAATTTTCCCAATAGATTCACTTATACAAAAACAACAGTTGTGTTGGAGCTTTTAGGACTTGATACACATATTACAGTTTGCAACAGAATTTTCTGAAAGTATTGAGATGTTAAGCGATTTAGGCTGATGGTGATATTATAAAGTGTGTTTACCTAGATACTTAATTCTGTATATCCATACAGCTTGCGGCTAAATAAAAGGCTCCAGTAATCAATATAACCTATGTATATGAGTGTATACAGTGAGAGAGAGAGGGGGAGAGAGGGGGGAGAGGGGTAGAGAGAGAAAGAAAGAGAGATGTGGAAACAGAGCTCATAAAAACGTTAGGATTATATATCGATTTTAAACATTGTTAATCTTTTGTTACCATACTTTCTGTTGAAATCCACTGCCTTTGTTTAAATTAATTTTGAAAATAATGAAGCGTTTATTAAAATAACTGTCATTATTAATCTGGTGTTTGAAAAATAAATTAACGTAAAATTTTGATGGAAAGTTTTAATTTAGATCGACAACAAAAGAGGAAATGTGTACCATAGAGCTAGGGGCGGTTTCAGGCGGGTTGCTATCAAAAGGGTTAAGTTGAAAAGCAGACGATTAATTTAATTCCAGAAAACTAAATTTATCAAACATTAAATGTTTAATGATTCTACTTAATGATATTTATTATTTCATTTTGAAGAGGTGAAAAATGTTTAGCCGGAAGAGTAAGGGAAGCTAAACATCATAGACAATAACATTAAATTCTATATTTAGAAATGTGTTTAAAAATTGTATTCATGTTAGCCTCTTTATAGCCTTATTCTACGGAAGACCTGCGATAGTAACAATATTCGGAAGTCGATTTTTAGTTTATATCCAAAGAAGTATATAAACATTTGATGTCATTCGCAAATGTCCGTGTAAGGGTTGTATCTAATGCAATTTAGGCTATTTACCGAATTAAAGAACCGGAATGGAAGTGCCAATACAAATATTCATTGAGGAGCGATAGTTATAATGTAACCATCATATGAACGTTTGTACAAGGGCCTAGATTCTTAAGTTGAACTCAGTACTGCAGTCATACAAAGCAGTCGCTTATTGTATAGCAATAGTTAGTAACGATTCTTAACGTTCTAATTTCAAATCATACGAAGGTCGTGTTTCTTCATTCAAGGGTGCATAAAATAATATGCCAGTCAGTCGTAAAAATAGACAATCCCAGATTGTGAAGACTTAGGCCAATGTAAAATATCAATTATACAGTAAATCTGTTTAAAGTTTCTACGCATGATATCGATGTACAACCACGTAGACTGTGGCAACGAGTGTTGAGCCAAGGACACAGCAGTTCGCCGATAACAGAATTGAGACGATTTCCTATGCTTCAATAAAATAAATAACTTATCTATGAAACAAAGATTGATTTTGTGCGAGTCTTTATTGATATTGTAACAATAGAATTGGTTACAACATAAGCCTGGATGCTTATCCAGTATTTCGTGCAAATAGACTTTCAGATAGCGTTTGTTTCCTAAACTTTCAGTGAATATCTAAAGTTTTCCAAAGATTCGGAAAAGCAACCGGAATCCGCACTAATATTCATCCACGGATCAGAATGTCCAACCTTTCTGTTAATTCATATGTTCTGACGACTATATTTCTGGTTATAAGTCCAGAAATTCCTTGTAACATCTTATCTGCAATGGTCTGTCACACGTTAAACTCGCTATGATGAGTTAAACTTTCACTTATATTTTAAAATAAGATCCTTTGTCACCATGAAACCTCATAAAGTGAAAGGTCATTCGTAGCCACAAATAAATGATGGTGGTTATTTCTTAACTCTATGTCAACTTTAAGTGAACAGATCCAAGATCATGAGTGTTCCAGCCACGAACATTCCATATTTCAAGGGGTGTGTAAAAGTACAATATGCAAAATGCCTTTACCTTTCCCCAAAGCAATAGGGTGTGGTTTGAAAGAGATTTTGCTGTGATTTCCAGCAGATCGAATGACGACGCAAGGGAATGTTTGTTTGGTCGTTTTTGTAGTGAACTGAATGGATGACTGAAGCCTAGATAAATATGAACTCATACCTTACAATCAGAAAATAAATTATATAAGGCTTGCACTTTGACATTCGACTGTTCTGCATCGCAGAGATGAATATAGAAAGTAAAAAAAAATAACTTTAGAGCTAATACGCTTAAGGTGTTTTTTTACTCTCTAAGTGCGTGTAAATAGTTTTGTAAATGTGCTTATGTGGACTAAGCTTTCTGTTCATATGCCATGTTAAATTCCGTTAAGTGATTCCTTTATGTCAAACTGAATATTGAGAAGGGCGGTTCCTTTCTTTCAGTATTTACAAAAGCATATTTATGTTTAAACCTACAGTATAGCGATATAAATGTTTCGAGTGAATCCTTTTTTAGTTCGGATTTTATTATTCTGTTGGAAAGAGTTTCCATATGAAATGGGAAACTAACAAAGATGGTAGAAAACCTAGGAATTCTTTTAATATTTTATTGAATGCTGAAATTATTACTTTTTATATTATTCTCAATCAGTTATGCGGAATCATTTGAGACGATTTACTTTTCAAAGATTTTTCCTATATTTGTGCTTAATATTTAAATAGAATAGCTCGCCAACGTAAGCACAATAGCAGAGAATTGTGAGAAAGAAATATCAAGATTAGAATCCATTTACGATTTCTGAATAGTATTAGCGATTTAAAGTTCTCAAAAGTATTAGCGATACAAAGCAGTTCTCAAAAGTATTAGCGACTTTAAAGATTTCTCAAAACTATTAGTGACTTAAAGGATTTGAAGGTGTAAAGAGATAGCATATATAAGTACGACTCAAAATCATAATCCATGGGGAAATTTGTATAATTAATGACAATCTTCTTTTCAGTTGGTCTGAATGAAAATGGTGATACTCAGGTTGTTATACCGTTAAAATTGTTCCACTTTACCATCTGATATCTATGAATATTGTAATGAGAAACATTGAATTATAATAATGGATCTCTCAGTCCTGCTGCAAGCTATTTTAAATCGATTGGTTTTCCTGTGATCATATTGCTGTCCGTGGACTCGCACACTATGACATACTCGTTATCTGCTGCTTCTATGAACAACGATTAATCTTCCGATTAGGAATGATAACCTCAGACGGAGTCGATAACAATCTACACTTCCTTTATGTCCTTTCTCTCTCCTTTTACTTTCTACCACCAAACACTGACTTGCGCACATTCACATCAGTCGTTTTCTTTAATTGCCTTCCTACACATAACGACGCAACCACACACTTAGGCATCCGATGCTCCCACCTATCTACTCACACATACTACAGTATTCAGTCACATTTATCACCACTACCTGTAGATATTCACTCAATCCATCACTCACATATACGTACTGTTACACATACGATTCTTCCACCCAAAATCTCGCGCATATCTCTCACAGTCCTCATACACGTTGCGCCAGTAGCTGTTGTAATTCACCCCTTCCCACTTCTATTCTCGCATGAATGACAGTTTCTCACTGTTCATCTATATTTTCCATTTCCTTTCTACCAGAAACCACCATACATTTTCCTTGTTTATCATCATGACTTTTAAATAACACACGTTTAACAGTTTACCCTCACTTATTCATTACATTTTTAGTTATCCGTCTTGATAAAGGGATTCGCTAAAACATTCGGACCATCTTTTCAACGTGGCTTAAGAAATGGTTTTATTTATTTCTTGACTGTATATAAGGTGGCCAGTTGGCAGGTTCGTTAGCATGCCGGAAAAAATGCTTAGCAGCATTTCGTCCGTCTTTATGTTGTGTGTATAAATTCCGCCGAGGCCAACTTCGCCTTTCATCCATTCAGGATCGGTGGATAAGATGCACTGCGCAGGCGTAATTAAGCAACTCCCTCTCCTAAAAAGAAAAACTCAAGCCCATAGTAGTAAGGATTGTTTCTTTATTTCTTTATTCTATGTTTTCCTTGAGATAAATCCTCGCTAATCCAGACCAGTGACTAGATTCTTAAGACTTCGGATTACTGACACTGCAGAGGAGTTAAGGTAAAAAGAAAAAAAAACTACTAAAATGTTAAACTTAAAACACAAAAATATCCCAAATGCGGTTGATCTAAGAAATTACTTTCAAAGGAAGAATGACGGAAACAATCAATTACCAGGCAAAATACCTTTACATCCCATGTTCAAATCTGGTCATGGCGAACTTTCATCTTTCATCTTCTCGAGGGCCGTTAAAATGAGTAGCATTCAAGTGCTGAAGCCAATATAATTATATAAGATTATTAACTATCATATCCACGGAATGCGTATTACTGTGCGCATGTGAAAACAAAAATCAATATTTTCAATATTTAGATACGCCCTTTTATGTTCTAGGTTCAATAAACTCCGAGGTTGATAAAATATATAATAGTCATACACTGGAGTCGATTAAATCAATAAATGTGTGTTAATGCGAGAGAAGATTATTGCTCATTGTTATCCGGTATTGCTATTGTGAAATATTCTATGAATCTTCAATTCGTTTAAAAGCAATATCTCATTAATGGGATGAAATTACATGCGTGTCAGAGAGAAACTATTAGCAGCGTTGTAGTTAAGACTGTTAACTCATTTCATAATTCATTTAAAGCTCTTTCGAAATATTAAATAAAATATTAAAATGTTTATGTCCATTACGGACTTGTGATTAATAACTTCGCTTAGTAATCACGTTTTTCCGGGTTCGACTACGATCATAGGCATTTCGCATGAATGCTTTCTAGCTTAGGTGACCTCCAGTGAAATTGCGTTGTCCATTGGCGGTTTTACTAGAAGGAGATATTTGCGAAGTGTTGTATTACTTTTGAATACTGTCCTGGCGTCATATGTGCCGAATATCTTTTGTATCTTTTCGGAGAGGCCTTTCACATAGGGTAGACAGACAGTGGACAGTTTATCGGTTTCATCCTCTCTTTTCTTCATAATTGGAGTGGAGAGTATGCAATTATGAAGAAGAGCTGTTATTTTAATATTTTAAGCTCCGTAGAATAAACTTACGTTCATAATGGGGGTCATATTTTCATTTGCATTCAAAAATGCAGAGTTTTTCACTTGTTCTAATGTCTTAGGGTATTTTCTTTTTTGGTAAAAGTGTTATGAAGAATACAAATGTTGCACCTTCCTCTTTTCAACACTTAAAGTATACAGGCTTGATGGTATTGCTCAAGGGCAATCCAATCCTGGTTAAGAAAACCTTCCGTAGAATACGTTCAATCCTTGACAATCCTTTTTTTTATTTATTTCTTCTTCTTCTTCTTCTTCTTCTTCTTCTTCTTCTTCTTCTTCTTCTTCTTCTTCTTCTTCTTCTTCTTCTTCTTCTTCTTCTTCTTCTTCTTCTTCTTCAGACATTATAATCCCGGAGCGCTTTATCCAGTATGTGAACCCTATTTTAAGAAAAACGTAACATATAAAATCAGGTAGAATTGGCTGCTATTACTAGAAAGACGAATAACTATCTAGATGTCCTTTTATTGTCTCGTTTGTTATAGAAGCTTTGTACCTGGAGTTAATCGTTACACTTGCTGTTGATTGAAATCAAATGATTGCTCTTATGCAGATAATGTCCTTGACACAACCTTATTGTTTTGCTTTAATTTCTGTTTGTTTTGTTTCTGTTTTATTTGATTTGTCTCTAATGAATAAAACGAAATCATCTACAGAACGAATTGTACGGTAAAAACTAATTAATATCCCCGCCAAAGGTATAAACGTCGCACAAGCACATTCATCTCGTGTTTCTCTCTGAGCTTAATGCAATTTATCAACATCAATACTGTAGCTCGCAATATCCACATAGATCCGTAACGGTGGCCAATGGCTGCCACTTTAAATTACCCTGTATTTGTGTGTGTATATTTGAATATGAGCAGAAGTATCAATAATATTTTAATATTTTATTCATTATGAGCAGCAAAAATGATGTGTTTCATGAATGATTGGCACCTTGTCAGTTTATATTTTTCGAATGCCAATGTCATTTGACTAGGAAGTTCTGTCAATGAGCAAAAATAATTATTCAACCGCAAATCTATCTTTTATCAATTTTTCAATACGCTTGATGAGTCATTTTATCGACGAACTCTATACGTCTTCAGTATTTTAACAAAAGAAATGTGTGCCTTAGGAATGAGAGTAGTTGCGAGTAAGGGGTAGGACAGAAAATTGTTTGGATAACTGACGGAATTCAATGAAGAACAAAAATTCATTATAAAAAGCTTATGACTGGCGATGGTTTTGGGAACACATTTCGCACAATATAGAACTTTTAACTGGTTCGCTGAATTCATGACATGCTTTTATAGCACGCTATTCCTGTTATTTGAATGACAGAAAATTCTTAGATACTATGAACTCCAATTGACAGCAGAAAAAATATTGCCCGTCGGATGAGTGAATTTAAATTCAATAGATTCTACTCGCATTGGAAAATCTTATCACAATATATCTATTGGTTAGTGGTTTTGTTTTATACGTTTTTATAATTGTTTTGCGATTTGGAATAATGTAACTGCTTTGCATTTTAATTCAGTAATATAAGAGAACTATTGATTCGAAGCATGCATGCATATACGATATATGTGTGAGTAGGCATATCTATATATATTTATGAATAGATAGATAGATCTATGTATGCATATACGTATGTCTAAATTTATACATATATGTACATATGTATATATATATATGTGTGTGTGTGTGTGTGTGTGTGTGTGTGTGTGTGTGTGTGTGTGTGTGTG
>NC_068991.1:76631966-76637446 GCF_001194135.2 Octopus bimaculoides
GTGTGTGTGTGTGTGTGTGTGTGTGTGTGTGTGTGTGTGTGTGTGTGTGTGTGTGTGTGTGCATGTGTGTGTGTGTATGTCTTTATGTATGAATGCATTTATGTATGTATGTACATATGTTTGTTTGTATTTATGCATGTATATATGTAGTATGATTGGATATCTGCACGCACGTACGTATGTATTTATATATGTATGGACGTGTGCATGTATGTATGGATGGATGGATGTATGCACGTATGTATGTATGTATGTATGTATGTATGTATGTATGTATGTATGTGAAAATACTAAAAACGAAAGCCACAAGACGAAATAATGCCAAATGGAGAACGAAGCAAAAACAAGAAATATAAATAGTCTTTCGATTTAGACAAGACCCGTGTGGATAAGAATTAACGCTAAAAAATATTTAATCTGAAGCATTTTTACTTGAACAGAAATAGAAAAATGAGAATAGCAAAACGGTGTCCGACCTCGCCTGACTATCTGTGGAGTCGGAGAGAGAGAAAGACCGAGGACGAACTAAAATGAGGGAAGATCGGGGCAGTGTTGCCTTCTTGGATAAAAGCAGCAGCGAGTACAAAGGAAGAGGTAGGTGAAGGATAAAGGGTAGATGATAGTCGGGGCAGTAGAGATAGAGCACGCGGGCCCCATATGGTGGAAACTTGTGAGAAGATTATCGTATGCGTTACAAGATGAGATACGGAAAAAACTACACAGAATGGCATAAACTAAAAGCAAGCATGACTCATAAACTCCTTCCATCAGCCGTCTAACAGGTATCAGAATGATTTCGACACCTTGACTTTTGACTTCATCCAGCAGTGTCAGCGGCAGTGAAACTACCAGGAAGGAACATTGCACCTTGTTTGTTGTTTCCACAACGTTTCCGCTGATTTACTCTCCAGCCTTCATCAGGTGTCCTGGCAAAATTTTTAACCCAACCCTGGGTTCTCATTCCACAGGTATTTTTTTCTTACTGATATTATTATTATTATTATTATTATTGGTTTTGTTGTTATTATTATTATTATTATTATTATTATTATTATTTATTCAAGGCACTGCCTAGAATTGAACTCGGAATCTCGGGGTTAGTAACCCGCGCTCTTAACCATTACGCTATATGCCTGTGGTCATATATTTTCAGTAGGTAAACATCTTGCTAATACTTTATAACTTATAGCTGTCCTCTTTATATTTTTCTCCACTACATCGACTTCAAATATGCAGCTGAATACCGCCACAGGGTATATATTTTATTTTTTTAACACCCCACCAACATAAGTTGTGTTTTAATTTTCAATCTTTTTCTTTTTTCTTTTTGGAAGTCCCACAAATATTTTCTTGTATTGTCGTTCTCAACGTGTTTGTCTTTATTGCTTATTATCAACTTTATTTCTCATTGTATTCTCGGTCCTTGTGTCATTTTTCTGTTTCTTCTTTGATATAATTAATATATGCTTCCACCGTCAGCACTCTCAGTCCAATGCATAATTGAAATTATTGTTACAAGTTAAATTTATACTCTCCAGAGTTTATCTTATGATAGTAGCAAAACTGCAAAACTAAATTCGTTTCAATGCAACCCTCTTCCTATAACATTTGCTAGAGGTATCCATTGCAACAATTTTATAATAAATCATTATGTTCATAATAGCAGTAGGAATGAATAACTTACACATATCAACTGGGAATATTTTCGATAGAGTAATTATATAAACGTGTCCTATCCTGATAAATTAGCCGTTCTAGAAATTCTTGAACCAACAATTATGTAGCAAATTTATACTAAGCAATAAGTATTACTTCAAATACGTTGCTCAAATCAACACTTTTAATCATTTTCTCTACATTAGAAGATATCATTTACAATAGGCTCAAAGCAACGTAATTCAAAGGACATAATTCAACTCGCAATGTAAAGCTCTGCGACGTGTTGACTAACGATGCTCACCAAAATGAGTTGAAGACTATTTATTTCTTTTGAATTAGTATAAGACTAGGTTGGATGGTAATGGAACAGCATGATGCTCGGGTTTTCCCAAAAACAATATAAGTAGAATAAGTGAAATGGAATATCAAAACCCCAATGTTTGAAGGCATAGATAGAATTGAACTTAACATCTAGATGCTACTTACTTTTTAATCAACTCCGGGAAAAGAAAAAGCGGATTTGACTCCAATGAGATTTGAACTGAAAATATAGAGTGACGGAACTAAATACCATTGGAAATTTGGTCTAATGTTCTTATGTCACTTCCAGATCACTGCCTTACTGAGAATCAAAGAGATTACGAACATTGTAAACAAAATAATAAACAGTTATTTAAAACTTTGTTTACATAAACCAGATTTGTATAGCTGAGAGTTTTGATGGACGTTCTGATACATCATCCGTACGGATAGTTTTCACTGCTGTTAACTTTGCATTTCATTTCAGGCAGAAATTTTAGTCCAGAAATAGATATCTCCTATGAAATAAATCGCAGAAGGAAAAGGAATTACAGAAAAGAAAAAAACAGAATGCTTGAATTTTATTATCAATCATTATGTGAGCCAAAAAGGGCAACTGTTTTAGCCAACAGGGATTTTAACTTCAACACAAAACAAAAATACAAGGTTTAATTTTCTTCTCAATTAGCAATGGCGAGAGCCAATAAAATATTTCTTATGATTGTATTTTGTTTCCATGAAATTTTAGTCTGTTTACGACGCTCTGAGAATTACTTTGGGTTAAATCGATAAGTCTTAAGACTATTAGCTGAACCGATACAAGGTTCATATCCAGAACAAACGACAAAGAAACTTCACTCTCATTGCTCCACTTCACTTAACTGTAAAGAGATAATATGACGTAAATACTGTTCACTGCTGAACTCATCGATTCAATTGCAAACCGGAATTCCTAATTTCAAATCTTTGCGGAGGCCTTTAAAAGCGTAAAGAGAACCCATAATTTTCTCATCTTTTACTTGTTTCAGTTATTAAAACGAATCGACCCCAATACTTAAGTTTTCGAAAGACGGGTGCTTATTTTATCGGTCTCTTCAACCGGAGGTTACGGAGACAGAAACATACAAACACTGGTTGTCAAGCGGTTGTGACGGGTCAAAGACAGACGCAAAGACACAAACACGCACGCCAAATCCACTTAGAAGGCTTTGATCATCGCGGAGTTATATAGAACAATACATTCGCTCAAAGTTCTATGAAATAGGATTGAACTCGGAACCATACAGCTGCAAAGCAAGCTTCTTACCACACCACCATGCCTATTAAGAATTCTTTTTCGGGAACTTTCAAATGTTTTATTATGATGCCAGTGAGTTTTCTACATGTTGAATATTAGGGTCTTCTAAATATTTTCCCTCGGTTGATTATAACTGTCACGAAACTCTAGTAGAATGGAGAATATTACTTTTGATAAAATAAACATGTTTATCAACTCTACCTTGTCATATTGAGTTCTATAAGAAACATGTTTGCACCATACGTAATATATATTTATATATATAATTTTGCAGCCCTTACATTATGAGGTATCTGCACATATAAACATACATACAATACATACGTATGTATGTATGTATGTATGTATGTATGTATGTATGTATGTATGTATGTATGTTGTGTGTGTATGTATGTATGTATGGATGGATGGATGTATCAGCTAATGTAATAAGAAATCGTCTAACAAAATACTGGTTTATATACTGGCAATAATAATGATTCAAAATATAAATTCGATCCCAAAGCCGTGAGGGGAATGAAAATTAACTTTCAAAACTGTAAGAAACCAAAATAATGTTACTGCGAATTATCTGGTTCGGTTGTGTCATGCCCTGCAAGATTTAATTTTCTTTATAAAGGTTGCAAGACTTAATAGAGAATAATTAAATGTCACCATGATATTTCTCTAGGTTCAATACAATATTATGAATGCTAACATTCTGCTTAGCCTCCAGGAATCTTTCTGCTTCCTATTCCTATTGGGAATCGAATATTTTTGTGTGAATTTTTATCAAACTGTGCAATAGTTAGTGTAGTTATGACACAACATTCCTATACAATTATCAATAAATCCACTGACTTTCACACCGCATATTCTTAACACACACACACGAAGGTGCCTCGATTTACATTCAGAAGCGTAGATGCCGTGGTGTTTCTGTGTTTGCATACGTATCAAAGTGTGCATACATATATGTGTGTGTGTATGTGTATATATATATATATATATATATGTGTGTGTGTGCATAAGTATTTATGTGTTTAATCTATACGCTTATATTAAAGGCTATGTATGATTATATATACATATTAATTTGTACGTGCATAAATAGAAGGAATATACTAGGAATTTATACATACATGTGTGCATGTATATATACACACACAGGGTATATATATATATATATATATATATATATAGAGAGAGAGAGAGAGAGAGAGAGAGAGAGAGAGAGAGAGAGAGAGAAAGAGAGAGAGACCAAAGTGTACGTACGCCACTATATTTTATATATTAAAAAATACAAAAATGGGACAAGAACGCAACACGAGTTCCAGATTATCTTTGCAATTTCGGCTGGTTTTACTCGAGATTGCTCCAACCTGGCCAGCCTCAAGGAAAAAATAAGCTAAGAGCATTAGATTCCGTGGAAGAAAGAAGCGAATGTATACGAAAACAAGGACGGGAAAAAACGGAGAAATGTTACACAAATACAGACACATTGACAGACTGACAGGCAGGCAAACAGGCAGACAGACAGACAGATAGATAGATAGATAGATAGATAGATAGATAGATAGATAGATAGATAGATAGATAGATAGATAGATAGATAGATAGATAGATACTTCTTCATTAACAAGTAATGAAAAATATGGAATAATTAATGACTACCTATAATTATTCCACCATTCAATGTAATGAAATAGTGTGGAAGTTGTTGCAATGACTGTTTCTAATTTACGCATACGGTCATTCTTTTTTTATTACGGTTGAAAATGACTCAATTAATCACGTGTGATTTGTGTATGTATAATTAATATATTCGCGTTCGAAAATTAACGATATCAGTATGTGTGTGTGTGTGTGTACTTGTACATAAATAATATTACATATGATTATATACACCTATATGTGATTGCGTATGTATGTGTGTGTGTGTGTGGTGTGTGTGTGTGTGTGCGTGTGTATGTGTGTGTGTGTGTGTATGTGTGTGTGTGTGTGTATACATATACACACACAAGGGTATGATGAAAAGTTCCTGGCTTTGGGTAAAAGGAAATACAGTAGGATCGGTTAATTATGATTTTATCCACCATATTCCCCTCTCAGATTGACTCACTTATTGCAGCGGTCCTTCAGTTTTTCTATGCTCAGTAAAAGAACTCGGAAGGTTATATATACACATATACATTCGTACACACACACACACACACACACACACACACACACACACACACACACA
>NC_068991.1:76638870-76644428 GCF_001194135.2 Octopus bimaculoides
ATTCATGCACACACATACATATCTATATGTATGTATGCATGTATGTATGTATGTATGTATGTACGCATAATGTGTGGATATATGTGTGTGAATAATGTGTTCATGTGTGTATGTGTGTATAGGTAGCTATATAGATAGATAAATAGATAGATAGATAGGTAGATAGATAGATAGGTAGATAGATAGATAGATAGATAGATAGATAGATAGATAGATAGATAGATAGATAGGTAGATAGATAGATAGATAGATAGATAGATAGATAGAAAGATAGATAGATAGATAGATAGATAGATAGATAGATAGATAGATAGATAGATAGATAGATAGATGGGTGAAATTCTTTGTTAAATATCTCAATAATTTAAGTGTCTTGACTTATATTTTTAAATGTTGAAAAGAATACATCAATAACTGAGATGAAGCGGTTCTGATATCTGAATGAAGAAGTATATTTTGTGGCAAGCTTTTAGATGTTAATTTACTTAGAGTGATTGTGTCATAATGAAAAAAAAATGAAAGACAAAAACGAAAAAAAAAGATTAAAAAAGAACAGAAATGAATATCAATGAAGCAATCTTTACTTTTACACAAGTATTTACGTTGACTCTGTTTTGGTGTTTTTCGATTTGTATTCTTTTCTTTCTTTCCTTTGTTTCTTTTTTTTTTTTTTTTTTTTTTTTTTGGTTGCTGTTTTCGATTCCTCATTCGTATTGTATTGATTTATGATTTGAAATTTATTCATAAATCATCTCTTCAGCAAATGTTTATAGATAAGAGATTGAAGGAGAATTTGTTCTCTCTTTTACTAGTTTTCTCATAGGATTTTCAGAAACAATCCTATGAGAAGACATTCTGTCCGTTGTCATTGTCGTCATTTTAGGTGGGGAGTCGAACAAAATACTTAGCACTATTTTGTTCTGGCACTATTCCACTGAAGCCAACTTTGCTTTCCCTCCCCCAGGAGTCGACAAAACAAAATATCAATGGAATACTTGGATCGACCTAACTGACTAACCATATAACCTCAAATCTGATGGCCTTCAGCCACAATCAGAATCTATTATTATTATTATTATTATTATTATTATTATTATTATTATTATTATTATTATTATTATCATCATCATCATTATTGTTATTATCATTATTATTACGTGATGAAAACTAACAGCTTATTTTGCTTGGTATGATGGAAAGGATCTGCTGTTCATAACCAGCTGACTAAGGTGACACTTGTTTACAGGTCATACTTCAAGAGCCCTGCGAAGAATTCTTGCAGTTCCACGCAATGCTGACTTTTTTAGGTGTTCTACCTTCACACTTGCACCGATATATTTCAGCCATGTTGGTAGTGAGTGCTGGTACTTCCAAGAGCGCCAGGTATTATTGGTATCACGTCTACTCTCCTCATTAACCACAAACTTCGTATTTCCTATTTCAAATCGTCATAGTTCTTTATTTTTCTTCTTTCACATTGATCTTGTTGTTACCGGGGCATGCCATGTCCATTATCATACATGTTCTTTCTTTTTTATTCACCACAACAATGTCCGGTTTCTGATGACAGGTTAGGTGATTGCATTGAATCATTGCATTGACAGTCGCATTCCCATTAAAACTGTCTAATTTAAAAACTATCGTTAACAAGGCAGCTGGCAGAATCATTTAAGCGTCGGTTAACATGCTTAGCATCATTTGTTCCGGTTCATTATATTCTGAGTACATATCTCACCGAATCAAGTTTGTCTTTCACTTTTTCGGGGGGTCAATAAAATAAAATTCCAGTCAAGAACAAGAGCTGAACTAATCGACCTAATCGTTTAATCCAAAAAAAAGATCTTGATAGCTTTGTACCAAAATTTGAAAGAATTATTATGAACAACGCGGCGAGCTGGCAGAATCGTTATCAAGCCGGGTAAAATGATCGTTGGCATTTCGTCCGGCTTTACGGTCTGAGTTCAAATACTGCCTCGGTCGACTTTGTCTTTCACTCTTGATGTAATGAGTAACAGCTGTGAGTTGGTGTCGATGTAATCAAGTAGCACCACCAACCCCACTCAAAAAAAGTTTCAGACCTTATGCCTATAGCAGAAAAAAATTCTTTTCTACTCTAGGAACAAGGCACGAAATTTTGAGTGAGGGGTCCAGTTCATTAAATCGACCTCAGTATGCAACTAGTACTTAATTTATCGATCCCGAAAGGATGAAAGGCAAAGTCGACCTCCGCGGAATTTGAACTCAGAACGTAATGGCAGACAAAATACCACTAATCATTTCGCCCAGCAGGTTAACGTTTCTGCCAGCTCGCCGCCTTAATAAAGCAGAAAAAGAATCTTAATTCTATGAAGGCACCGAATTGGTAGAATCGTTAGAGCATCGAGAGACAAAAAAATGCCTAGAGGTATTTCTTCCGATTCTTTATGTTCTGAGTTCAAATTACACCGAAGTAAACTTTATCTTTCATCCTTTCGAGGTGAAGAAAATCAAATCACAATTGAGAGCTGGATTCGATGTCTTTGACTTGCCCCTCCCCGCGGATTTTCTGGTCTTGTGTCAAAAATTAGAATTATCAATTTTTATCATCCCCAATATCATCATTTATTATCATTAGAAACAACACCTTCAACGTTGTAACGATTTTGTTTTTGTTATTAGAAATTAATTAATATCGCTACAATCTATATTTTGTCTGTTTGTCTATTAATAGTTTCCAATGTATTTATTAAGCTTGTTACTCTTTCTTCAAATGTGGTCGTTGTGCTTTTGTTTAGGGCTTTTTTTCTTTTTTGCTCGGTTTTTGGTTTATTGGAAACACTTGGTGATGACGACGACGACGACGATAATGATGAGGATGAAGACGACGATGACGGTGGTGGTGGTGATGTTGTTAATGGTGGTGGTGGCAGTGATGATGTGGATGGTTTTGGTGGGACTGTTTCTTTTACTGGTGCTGGTGGTGATGGAGATGACGGAGTACGATAAGCATAATTAATAATGATGATGAATATATTATGTACTTTCAGTTTCAGAATATAATTATCTAATATCTCTTTGGAAGGGAGATTAATTCTATTTCATTGTATTGAAGATGACAAACATTGCGTTTGTCATAATTGTTCTTCCCTTTTATATTTCGTACTTGACAGGAAAACATTTGTTTATTATTTCTATTATGTCTCTCTACTTCTCTTGCACACACACATTTTTTTTTATCTCCCTGTTTTGCTTTCGTAATTTCACCCCGGCTCTCCTTTCCTGTATATAAAGAGAGAGGAGAACGGAAAAGAAAAGAAGAGGATACAAGGCAATATGATAGAGTTAAAATGTGTGAGTGCTTGGGCACACATTGCAGAAATGCTCCGAAGTGAATTCAACACCTTAACTATGGATTTGTATACATATACTATGCTGGTAATCTTCTATCTTCATCAGCCATTTTATACACAAATTCGGGAGTGAATTAATCTTCTATTTTTTAAGAATTTAACTAAAAACTTGCCACGAGAATCCTCATTGGATTCAAACGCTTGTTAGCACCATCTTTTCAGGAAACCTAAGGAAGAAATGTTATGATTAATCACTAGAAATTCTAATAACCTACATATAACCACACAGATATTGGGCAGAAGTATTAGTAAAAGAATGCCTAGGAATTTTCACCAACAAAGTAACATTTAATTATGCTACGTATTAGCAGGATGCGACGCAGAAAAGAAGCTGTTCCAAATAATAAAATACATACAAAAATATAACAGAGACAATCATAAATAGAAAAATAAATTCTTTCAATTGCATTCTTAGTATGAACGCAGTATCCAATATCGAGAGAAACTTCCATAAATTTCTAAGCAAACACTTCGTCACCAATCACTAACACCCCAAGGTATTTCAATAAGGGCAATGTAAAAATTAGTTATAGTTGCACCGAAAATATCATAACTTTTGTAGCTAGTAGTAGCAAAAACTATCACAAACATATGGATTAATGAAAAGCTTCCACTTGTATCCATCTCCAGCAATTTTATTCATATGCACACACACACACACTGTGCTGATAAAAAAAGTATTTTTTCATTAGACTAAATCTATAATTTTATTCATCTACCTGTTCGTTCACACTACACGCTTTTAGAGAGGAGGAAAGAAGAAGATAGGGTGTGATAGAGAGGAAGAGGGAATGTGATAGTGAGTGAGAGAGCAGATAGCCAGCCGATTCATTATGCTGTTACTTATGTGGTTAGTGGAAGTGGGAGGTGAAGAGAGAGAAAACTGTTAAAGGCGTGAAGAAGGGATTTGCATGATTAAAATGTTTGTTCAAGAGGTAGAGAGAAAGAGAGAAAAAGAGAAATATAAAGTGCTTAGCAGAGGGAAATTTTAAAATCATAAGTTATATTATTGTGACTGGAAGTTAAATAACTTAGCAAAATAAAAATGCAAATCATCCTATCTTTCTTAAATAGCTTATCTTAATCTTTTTCCTTCTGTGGAATTTCCACGGGTCCCACTAGTAAATATTGATTCTTGTACGTCTCAATAGATACATACACATATATGTAAGTATGTATGTATGCATACAAATATTCGTCATCATTATTATTATTATTTTGTCTATCATGAAAGACTCTCGGATAGTTCTTAATTACCGGTTATTCTTTACTTGAAAGCAGGTAATAACAAATCACCAAAGCTTTCAAGTAGTGCCTTCTTCTCCTCTGACTCAAAGAGACAGTACTCTCCTTAGAATGCGAGCTGTACCCAACAATGCTGTCTTCCGGATCACCTAGAACCTGACAGCAGCTCCAATATTCTTAATACGTTTTTCAAGGCCCTTGGAAGCTGCTCCTAATGCTCCAATTATCACTGGTATCACCATTACTTTCCTCATGCCCCATAACTTTCCTATCTCGTCCCGCAGTGGCTGGTATTTCTCACTCTTTTCTGTTTCCTTACATTTCACCCTCGAATCGCCTGGTATTGCAACATCTATTATCTTTACTCCTTTTTCATCTTTATGGATGAGCACAATATCTGGTCGTCTCGCCTCTATGACTTGGTCGCATTGCAGGTTAAAATCTCAGAGTATTTTGTAATGATCGTTTTCCATTACGCCCTTCAGCTTGTGTTCATACCATTGCTCAGCTCGCTCGCAGTTTGCTTCACTGCACAACAGCCAATGGATATATCTGGCCACATTGTCGTGTCTCCTTTTGCATTCGTGTTATTATTATTATTGTTATTATTATTATTATTATTATTATTATTATTATTATTATTTAATTTTTATTATTATTAATTTGCTCTGGTTCGTTTTTATTCCGGGTATAATTTGTGCGGGTAGCGAATTACCACCTGCAACCTCAGTTATCCACAAGCTTTCAGTAGTCTTTCAAGTGCTTAAAATCCTCCTCGTTGTGGTCATGGTGGTCGTGGTGGTGGTCGTGGTGGTGGTCATGGTGGTGGTGGTGGTGGTCGTCGTCGTCGTTGTCGTCTTGGTATTGTTGTTGCTGTTATTAAGAAATACAGAACACGTAATTGGTATCTTTAAGCTTTATACG
>NC_068991.1:76644749-76646952 GCF_001194135.2 Octopus bimaculoides
ATATATATATATATATATATATATATATACATATATACATACACATTTTTATGTATGTATATACTGTATGTATATACTGTATGTATGTGTGTATGTATTACATTGGTATTATTTTTCATTTATTTCTCTGGGACAAAAACATAAATACCAAAAGTAGCAGAAAGAGCATTCCTTGAAATTCCTCTTATCATTTTCTAGTGCAACAAATCATTAATTATTGGTATTGATTATAGTCTCATTCCATAAGTCTTCCATTTCAGGATGTCAAATATTGTGTATCATACAAAATATCACATACCGATCTTTAATGTATCAATTATGACATGTCATGTAAATTTATGACATTCGGGACATTCCAGATATCATTAATAGAGCAGAGTTTGTTCATAAGTATCTGGAATTGAAACCAGATCGCAAGAACGGCTTGTTCGTATTTCACGATCTATGACTCAGCGCTCACCAGCAGTTGCGATGATCGACCATATTCAAACAACCAGTGGTAAACATTCACCCGCATATACGCACACATACATACGCACACTCACACACAGACACACACAGAGACATACTCCCATTCCTACTGGCATATATATATATATATATATATATATATATATATATATATATATATATATATATATATATATAGTTTCGAATTTGTGTGAATATGTAAAGAAAAATATATCAGTTGAATAAAGTTAAAACACGGTCTGGTTTTCCCGTTTTAATTATGGTATTTTAACATTAAAAAAATATTTTGTAATCCCCATAAAGTTAAATTAGCGCTTTCATAGATACAGTAATCTTGTGTCCGCGCACATGGACGTGTGTGTGCGTCTTTGCGATGTATTTATCCCGAACACCGCTTGTCAGTATGTTTACGTCTCCATGACTTAGCTGTTCTGCGAAAGAGACCCTTAGAATATGTAAAGGCTTTTAAAAAATTACTTCTTCGAGATGGAGTCCCTGCATGGCCGGAGTCTAATGATTGAAGCAAGTAAAATTTAAAGAAAAAGATAGACTATTTATCAAAATATTACGAAAGGTCCAAATGTATACATTGAGACAGTACTGAAAAATTCCACTAAAAACGTCTTATTTTTCATCATAATTTTATGACAGTATTAATGGGAATTAGAATAATAGTCTTCCTACTATTGTTTTCATCGTCGTTACTGTACTTGTTGTTGTTGTTCTTGTTCTTGTTGTTGTTGTTGTTATTTTTGTTGATGTTGTTGTTTTTTTAGCAGGTCAAGCAACAAATTAGAAGCCTCCAAGTACCGTCAGATTAACCCATTCATCCATTTTTAATGACTGAAGCCTCACCATGCCAGCTTTTCTTTTCTGCTGGTTAACTCTACCTATTAAGTATGGCCAATTAAAAGTTGGACGAGATGTAATCAGGTAATTAGCGCTGTCTATCGACACGGGAACTGGTTGCTGAAATTTTACTTTACTGAGAAAAAATATCAGTATGGTCAAACATGTGATACAGCTAGGAGCTTTACAAATTTAGAACGGACTCTCAGACGAAATTTTATTTGTCTGCATTCTAGATATATTAGTAACGGTTATAAAGGTTGTCGTGGCTTCAATACTATTCTAAGAGATAAGTGTAAGCATGACGTGCTAGTAGTATGTTTCAAGGAAAAATATAGTCTCCAGTATATACATATAAAAAGATTATATTGAAAACATTTAACAGCTATTTATCTGTAATATATATATATGTATAACAGCTTATAAATTAAGGAGTAATGTAAACATTCTGAGAATCATCTGTTATGTAACTTGTCCATACTACCTTTATCTGACTCATACATTTATTTGTGTGATCATATGCATTGACTTGCGCTGCACCTCTTACTTCCTTATTTCTTTTTTTTTTCTTATCTCCACTTCTCTTTCATGTCTTTCTTTCATAATATTCTACTAGTCACTTTTTCTTCTAATTTGTTTTTTGTTTTTTTTCACGGTAATTCTAAAGATTTTTGTGCAGATTAAGAGACGTGTGTCCTTTCTACCATATAAAAATCAAGCACTCCAACTGAAAAGAAAGTTTGTTCTCCCCCAAAATTAACTTTGGCAAGGTTAATGCAAATCGCATATTTAGTCAAATGAATTACGCAAAACAGGAAACTTGAAGTAAAGCGCGATAGAAATCTGTAGTTTGTATTACTTTATAAACATTTACATAACTCCA
>NC_068991.1:76647248-76653838 GCF_001194135.2 Octopus bimaculoides
GTGTGTGTAAATCCAAGAGTTAAGGAATGGAGTAGATAAAATCTCAGCTACATATGTTTCATAGCGAGCGGAACCTCGGAAGTGGTCTATATCCGAGCGAGGTGTATACCGCAGGCTACTTTTCGGGCCAAGGGTACCTTCATTAAAGGAGATCTATTCTATTGTTAGGAGGCCCATGTTATAAGAAAGGTATTAGTGTGTTCTGTTTAGTCATATGGTTCTTTTATATACTTTTACCAGAAGTAACTATCGCCCAACTTCATTTAGACAAGTTTTAACTTACCAGTCGCTTACTGTATGTTTGGTGGTCGACCTATGCCGTAGATATAAGCGTAACCAAGAGGTCGACATCTATGTTATGTCGACTTGTACCCCACAATTTACAGTATTTTCTTTTACACAAGGAATATTTGCGACAAAGAATAATGTTAATCCCTCAGGAGCTGATAAGAATGTTTGCCAGAGACCTGTTCCACAGCCATTTCCGTGCCCATACTGTTGTAACTATTTTCACACGTTAAATGCTATGGGGTCCCCGCACACTATTCGATCTCTGAACCGTTACCGTCAGAGAAACCGGTATTTAGCAGACTAGAAAGAATAAAAGTGATCATAGATTTCGCATAGTTATGTTTTAAAGTGATAACAGAAAAATATATGTGTTTGCCACAATACAATGTCATAAATATATGCGCAGACGAGGAGACTACAAACTTTTGAAAAATGTGTTTCAATAAAGAAGAAAAAGTGTTACAAACAAAAGCTGTATCGTATCTAATTTGAAGCTTTCGCAGCAGTCTAAAACGAGATGATATCTCATGAAATTTTAATGAACAAATAAAGTTTTCAAACATATAAAAATGTTGTAACTGTAGCTGAAACATTTTCTTTTTGTCGAAAAGGATAGTTGAAGAGAGTAAGTAAAGAAGAAACTATTCGTATTAGACTTACATTTATTCTTTCAGAATGGAGACAAATAATGTAACAACCCTCTATTCGAAATATATACAAATATAACGATGCACACCAGTAATAATCTATATTCCGTCCTTCTCTTCTCCTGGGTCATTAACTCTCCGAACGAATACATGTTGTGAAAATAAAATAGCTAGAATGTACTTCAGAATTGTTAATGCTAGTTAAATAAATTAATACAGGCATACACAATAGAATTGTGTAATAATTTATTACATTCTGTTTATTTAATAAGTTCTTGGAAAAGTTGAGACTTTTTTCAAGAGAATCATTTATTAATTTTAAAAAATTACAAAACTTTAATCTCCTTCAAAGTAGGATTTTCTCACTTCAGTACACTTGCTGCAGCGTTCCACTCACTTCGTGTAGGCCCCATGGAAGTCCTTCAAAGTGAAGGTGTCCAGAACGTCTGTCACATCGACCTTCATTTCCTCAATGTCTTCAAAATGACTGTTCCTGAAGTTCTCTTTCAACTTCAGAAACAACCAAAAGTCACAGAGAGCAAGGTCTAGACTGTAGTAGGGGTGAAGGACGGTTTTCATTCCCATCGTTGTAAAGTAGTTGGTTACCATGATGGAATTGTGGACTGGTTCATTGCCTTGATGTAGGTGCCACCGACCAGCCACCAACCCAAGTGGAAGAACTCTGGTCTTTTGCGAAGAAATCTCTTCCTGAACTCCTTCAAAACCTCCATAAGGTACACTTTGTTGACGGTCTGGCCAGTGGAAACTTAGTGGATGTATATGAAAGCGCTTGCTGTCAAAAAACTGAGTCATCATGATCTCCCCGATGGACTTACTTTGCCTGACCTTATGGAGTCTCAAGGAGCTTTTATTGTCTCTTTTCTCTCTTAGTCTCTGGGTCATCACAGAATATCCAGTTTTCGTCACAGGTCACCAGAGACTCGATGTAATGAGCTCAACTATCTCTCTCTGTTGTCACCAATGCCTCTTTCCTTCTTTTCCTCAATGGGAACTGGCCTCGCACAAATGTTATGCTTGTTCAGCTCCTCAGGAATAATTCTGTGTTCAGTTACCTCGTCAACTCCAAATCGTATGCTTACTGTCTTTACAGACACACAACGGTGTGTGTGTGTGTGTGTGTGTGTGTGTGTGTGTGTGTGTGTGTGTGCGTGTGTAGCGAAGCGCATCTACTTCTTCATACACCTCCATTCAGAAGGCTTTGCTCCACTGTGTTCTATGAAGGAAAGCACTTATTTGTCCAAGATACTATGCAGTAGGATTGAATCCAAAATCATCCGTTTATGAGACACATGTAAAACCACACAGCCTGAAATATTCTAGTATGCAACATAATTCTCTATTTCGAAACTTAAAGCAAAACTTTCATTCAAATTAACAAAAATAAAAATTATATCGAAAAATATACTTCGTGCCTAAACCTTATCTTTTTGCGAAACTCACAAGAGAACATAGCCTAGCTCAATCTAACAACCGTTGAACAAAAGTGTTTTATATCGTTTAATATCAGATATAGTAATTCCCAAGCTTCTTAACTTATTTACTCACTATCTATAAAAGAAGAAAACCACGAATTGGAAATACGCTATTTTCTATAAGCGACTTAAAAACAACTTGTTCTAAATCTTCAGTACAAAGAAATAATTATTCTATGCCGTTTCTGTTAGAAATAGGGAAAATTTTTCTTGACAATGTTTTGTCATAAGAAGGTACTATAAAAAATATCCTACGTGACTCATTTGATAAGGTTATGCTGGAAGGGATATACATATTTATGTTTGTTGCTTAGAGTTATCATATTAAAATAACAAAGTACAGAAAAATCTCATTCAGAATAAATAAATAAATAAATAGCCTAAATCATTCACAAAAAATAGTATCCCTCTTTAAAAATGTCTATTATGTTGTCGTGTTGTAAAAGTCACGCTTGGGAAACGAATGAGGTGAAATCAGGAATTCTGTTACAAAATTTATAATAATTGGTATCTACTTATTAAATTCCAACAAACTCCAAGATGGTTCTTTTCTTCTGTACGCTTTTCCATTCCTTTTCTTGTATTTGGGATTGTATTCCCTTTATTCTTGCCACGCGCGCATACTCATACACATTTACACACACATATACTTACCAACGTACACACGTACACACATAGATACATACATATATATATATATATATATCACAAATACATATGTGTGTGTGTGTGTGTGTTTATATGTGTGCGCATGTATACATATACATATATACGCTTATATATGTATATGTATATATATGCACACATATAAACACAATACTTTGTTAGTATATACTTACGTATATACATTCATAAATAAAACTTATGCATGTATACATAGAAACTTACATACATACATGCATACATACATACATAAATACATACATACATACATACACACATACACAAATACATACACACATACATACATGCAAGTATGCATGTACACATACATTTTTTTAATGGCCTATTTAGATATTTCTTTTTACTAGTTTCATTGCATTTTATTTCCACTTATTATTGTCATACCACTCGAAGCAGCAGCAGCAGTAGCCGCAGCAGCAGCAGTAGTAGTAGTAGTAGTAGTAGTAGTAGTAGTAGTAGTAGTAGTAGTAGTAGTAGTAGTAGTAGTGCTGGTGGTACTGGTGGTAGTACTAGTCTTCGGAAGGAGACAGATTCATTGAAGACAATTCAAGCCTCAGTGATTTACCCGCAAAATCTACCCACAAAAGATTTTTTCGGATACCCTTTAAGATACTATTTCTGTTATACAGGGTGTCCACAAAGTCTGGGTACATGGGGATTAACACATTCTTTAAGAAATTATTATTTCTTATATTTAATTGTTTCTGTTATGACTTTATTTACTTCGTGTACCCAGACCATGTGGACACCCTGTAGAGCAAAAGCGGTGAGCTGGCAGAATCGTAAAGGGCGCCGAGTAAAATTCTTGGCGGCATTTTAACCGTCTCTGCGTTCAAATTCCTCCGTAGTCAACTTCGCCTTTCGTCCTTTTCAGGGTGCATGAGGTCGAGGTAATCAACTAGTTCCCGCCCCTAAACGTTTCAGTCCTTGTGCCTGTTGCAGTAAGGATTATAATACAGGAGGTTTTGTGTTTAAAATGAAAATAGTATGTATAATATTTCAACCAGTCGATTATGTAAAGTTTCCAAATATATTTTTAAACATTGGGTAGTAATTCTGTAATTTGAAGGGAGTTTAGGCAACAACTTCTAACATGTCTAGCGACATATAGGGGGTCTTTCGTTGCTTCGTTTTAAGTGCGTAGTTTTGTTGTCATGTTAAAATATCCTTAACAAGAAAACCAAAGCGATTTTGTGTTGTGTCTAAGCATAAGAGAAGGAAGTCTCGTCTTGAGAATTCTTTAATGTTTAATTCGTAGAAGAAACATTTTCCAAATTACTTGATGAAGTGCCAAATTACTATAATGTTACTATAAACTGTGCAACCAAAATATCGTTTATCTTTAATTTGTATGAAGTATGACGTCCAAAGATATTGAAGTACTCAATATGTTTTCTGCTGCCTGATATAAACACACACATAGAAAGCCACAACACAAAAGCTGATGTTCACATTACATTAATACATACATATTCCCTTGTACGTATGTGTGTGTGAGTGTGTATGTATATACGCATCTATGTGTCTATGTAGAGGAAGGTGGGTATCCATTCACACTCACACACACACACACACACACACTCATACATATTTATGTGTGTGTGTATCTGTGTATGTCTGTATGTGTGTGCATGTGTATATATCTGTAAATACATATAAATATATGTGCATTTGCTTATGAATGTGTATATATGTGTGTGTATATGTATATATACATATATATATATATATACATATATATACACACACACACACACACATATATATATATATATATATATATATATATATATATATATATATATATTGGTATTTATCCTGGAACCGTTTGACTTTTATGAGATCTTTTTCTTCGCTTGCGTTTCTTGGCATGATGTTTAAGAGAGCAAGGCCATTTGAGGTTAGTTTAGTGTTATGACGTAACGCAAGCATGATTTTGCTAGAGGACCGATGGCACTGGGACCCAAGCCTCGGGTGAATTTTAATGTTGGTTCCAACATCATTCGGGCAATGCTGCTGGAATATTTTTCACCTCATACAAATGAAATAGCGCTCACGGTGACGTTGGAGAGAATGGAGCCTTAGCTTCTCGAACCGATCCCATTAATCAAGACTGTTGGGTATTTTTTCTTTGTTGCGGGGGGATACTTCAGTTTTTTATACTTTGTGTCGTATAAAGACCACAGCAGTGAACAATATTCAATATGAAGACGGGCGAAGGTGGAGACGAGAAGGATAGCGATGAAAGTGTCTGTAGGCTGGAAAGTCCTGAGTATCCAAGAGCACGCTCAGTGGGCAAAGTCACATGCATGTACGTATACTTGTATGTATGTATATATGTATGTCTCTTTTATCTTTTAATTATTATAAATCTTCCACTGAGGAAGAAGTCGGCTTCCAGCAAAGATACAAGGTTCCATCTCTGGGATGTAGTTAACACAGACATATTCGCATTTGGAACTAGAGAAAAATCTTGCATATTTTTACTGTTCCACTCGCAGATGGCACTTGTAATGTACGAATTAGCTTGTCGAGTTCTTTTTCTGAAAACCCCAGTTTATCCAGACTCTCCTTTAAGCATTTACTAACAAAACCTAGTACTCCAATTATTATTGGTATGAATATTAATTCATATGGATATGTATGTATGTATATATGTATGTATGTATGTATGTATGTATGTATATCATTATTCAGCTTTATTTTAAGATCGCTTGCCAACAGAGAAAGAACCGGTTTCTAACCTAGATCCAAGGCTCCTTCATTGGAATTTCAACAATATCAACAGGGTATTTTTGTATGTATGTATATGTGCTGATTCGTATGTATTATTTTATGTGTGTATTCTCATGCATATAGTTGCACATCTAGGTATGCTCATATATATTTAAATGGTAAACTCCTGGAAAGTTTTACAGATTTTTACAGTTCTAGTAATGGCTGTATATGTTTGTATGTATGCATATATGTATATATATATATGTGTGTGTATATATACACACACACACAAACATACATGCACATAAATATACGTGTCTGTACATTTACATATCTATACTTTTATTCAATTACTGGTTCTGTTTACTGCGTCCATGCCGTAAAACTGCCTTGAACAATTTTTAATCGATCATATCAATATAATCACTTATCTAAATATGCTTCATATGTTATCGATATTTATCGAGGAAGTAAATAGATTTTCTAAAAAATCACCGATATCTCTTAACTGTTAGTATCATGCCAAGCATATAAACGCAATGACTGATACAGACATAAACATATGCCCAAAGTGGTGTTTAGTAGAATCGAAACCAGAACCATGTGATTGCAAAGCAAGCATCTTAGCCATGCAACCTTACCTTACAGGTGTATAACACGCATTCATTACTCTATGTATTAATTACTCTTCCATTTGCAACTTATATATATATGTGTGTGTGTATATATATATATATGTATGTATATATATATATAT
>NC_068991.1:76655965-76659411 GCF_001194135.2 Octopus bimaculoides
ATATATATATGTATGTATATGTATATGTATATGTATATGTACGTATATATGTGTGTGTATATATGTATATATATGCATATATATATATATATATATATATGTATGTATACATACACATACACACATATATGCATACATACACATATATATATATATTGAGGTTTTGGCAATATATTTGCAGTTTTTCGCGTCGATTTTGCATGAGCGCTTTAATTGATTCGTATACACGCCCAATGGCGTATTAAGTTTCCTGTTTAGTTTCGCCGAACTTTCAGTGTCTTACGGAATAAAACGGTTAGGTGCTGTTTATTGAAAATATCTGTTTGATTTGCTTCCAAGCTATCTGCGCATGTGACTGTGTGGGGGGCATATGTGCGTGTGTGTGTATACGTTTATATATATACATATATGTGTGTGTGTGTGTGTGTGTGTGTGTGTGTATACGTTTATATATATACATATATATGTGTGTGTGTGTGTGTGTGTGTGTGTGTGTGTGTGTGTGTGTGTGTGTGTGTACGCCTTAGTGTAGAATAAATATATCAAGCAAAAGATTTGCTATGGCTTAATTATAATCTCATATACATTTGCTCTTGTATCCACCGC
Organism: Octopus bimaculoides; assembly: GCF_001194135.2. Classification (NCBI taxonomy): domain Eukaryota; kingdom Metazoa; phylum Mollusca; class Cephalopoda; order Octopoda; family Octopodidae; genus Octopus; species Octopus bimaculoides. The sequence goes on from NC_068991.1 coordinate 76,656,572, forward strand.
AAATATGCATGCGCAGGCACAGATACACAATTAGGTAGACAGACAGACAGACAGATAGATAGATAATGGATAAGGTGTGTGTGCTATGGAATTCACTTCAATCACGGTTTATCCATTTCTTGTGTGTGTAGGCATGTATTCTTGCGTATGCGTGCATGTGTTACAGTGTGTTTGTATCATACGTTTATGGGTGGACCAAATCTTCACCACACAAACACATATGCACAAATATGCATATATATATATGTGTGTCTGTGTCTGTGTATGTTGTGCATTTATGTATGTATGTATGTATGTAAGCATGTATATTCTGTTATAGCGCTGTTGTTTGGGTCTAGATATGCGGGCCTATGATCAGGAAGATCTATGATCAACGGCATTCCAGAAATTACCCCCGTTCCTTCTTCTCTAAAACTATATCTTAGACTACGTTCTTCAATGTCTCCTTTTTTTATTAAGTCCTACTCTCCTATAAATAGGACATTAAATGAGAACATTAGATAAGCTATGTCACATTGTCTCTGTGTCCTATTTGTAGGACACCGAGTATTTCCATTTCTACTTGAAGTAAAGGAGTTTTAATAATTATTTTTTTCATCTTAACCTATTTTCAATCATTTGTAAAGATTTAAAAGTAATATTCAGAAATTTAAGTACTCTGGGACTTAATGGGTTGAATCATGTGATTTTAGGTGTAGTTTATTATTTCCAGTGGGCGGGGGGGCAGTGGGCTGGCAGAATTGTTAGCATGCCAGATGAATTGTTAAGCGGCATTGCTTCCGGTTTTACGTGGTCGATAGAATAAGTACCAATTTAGATACGTAATCGAAATATCTCCACCCTAAAATTGCTGGTCTTATGCCAACCATTATTTTCAGCAAATCGCAGAATCATTTACAAACCTCCTTCATTGAAATTTTCTTTTTTAAATGCCACCTTAATAGAAGACGAATCCAAAGACGGATTAGGAAACAACGCTGTCAGCTGTCAACCTGCTAGAAAGGACAGCTAATTTTCTTCCAAAATAAGGAAAGCAACTTCAGCAATGAAAGCTCTCATTGGAAAACATAGGTCTACATATCACTAAAAGTACGAGAGATAGTCATGGTTGGAATATCTTTATTCATAAGTCTTTTCATCCAGAGACAACTTAAAGTTAAACAAAATAAGTAAAGCTTCTCAAGTAAAGAAAAAGGACAACATAGTTTAGCATATTATTAAAACAGAAGGTGGCTGTCACGGCTGGAGTGGCTTTACTCATAGTACTTTTCAATCAAAGACGTTGCTGTTGACACTCCGTCGCTTACGACGTCGAGGGTTCCAGTTGATCTGATCAACGGAACAGCCTGCTCGTGAAATTAACGTGCAAGTGGCTGAGCACTCCACAGACACGTGTACCCTTAACGTAGTTCTCGGGGAGATTCAGCGTGACACAGTGTGACAAGGCTGACCCTTTGAATTACAGACACAACAGAAACAGAAAGTAAGAGTGAGAGAAAGTTGTGGTGAAAGAGTACAGCAGGGTTCGCCACCATCCCCTGCCGGAGCCTCGTGGAGCTTTAGGTATTTTCGTTCAATAAACATTCACAACGCCCGGTCTGGGAATCGAAACCGCGATCCTATGACTGCGAGTCCGCTGACCTAACCACTGGGCCATTGCGTCTCCACATGAATACATATACATACATACAAACAAACATACATACATACGGGTTTCCCACGTGACCGGTGTTTGGCCAAGCCTAACTTTCTTTTTTTTTTTTTTTGGACGGCTGTTGTGCGTGAAGCATCGTTATTTCTCACTGTGCCTGTGAAATCTTGTATCCCGGTTGTAAGGCCTTATTTCCATATACGCCAGCTTAATTTTATTCGTCCTTAGTTGAAAGACATCTGTTGTTATGTCCTGTTACTATTCCTACTGTATTTGTGTAACATTGTTCGTTTTTCCCGTCCTTGTTTTGTACACATTCGCTGCTTTCTTCCAAGGAATCTAATGCTCTTAGCTTAGTTTTTCCTTGGGGCTGGCCAGATTGGAGCAATATCGAGAATAATAAGCCGAAATTGCAAGGATAATCTGGATCTCGACTGATGAGAGAAAACTCCGAATGACCTGTCCGTGTTTTCTTTGTCTCGTCTGTCTGGATGTTTTGTCCCTTTCTTGTATCACCTGTCTGAATGGTTTGCGTTCTTGTCCCATTCTGTATTATATATATATATATATATATATATATATATATATATATGTAGATGTATAAATTTATTTGTGTGTATGTTATTTTAAGAACATTCGTAACTACTTCTAACTTATACCTCTAACTGTATTCGCCAGCTTCTCTGCTGGGTCAACCTTCTTGTATTCAGAATCTTTATTTCCCTAATTATATCAACTTACACGGCATATGATTCGAAACTTCATATAAGTTTATATGGCATTGAAGCTATACCTATGATATCGGGCGGACGCATTATTAACTATAGAAATCTCTTGAGTATACAGCAGTCGTGAGATCTGGCCTTAAATTGAACGCTTATACTAAATTGCCCAATGCCGCTATAAGCCCAGCGTGTGATATGGAATAGCAATATATCCATTGTTGAATCTCATAAATATTAATGAAATAAGCGATAAATGTGAAAAGAAAGCAATGAATACTTATCTGTGCGTCTTTTGAAGGTTTTAGTTGTTGTTGTTTTTATGTGTTTATAAATATGGATATGTATATGCAAATATGTATGAACGTTTGTTACGTATAGACATTCGCGTTTGTGAAGATATGTGTATGAGAGTTTATGATTTGGGAGAGAATACGTATGTATATATACATATATACATATATATA
>NC_068991.1:76660390-76667238 GCF_001194135.2 Octopus bimaculoides
ATATATATATATATATATATATACAATACATGTTTACGTATGTATGCATTTTTATACACATGTATTTATGCATGTATGTATATTTGTATGCATGACCTGCAACATTTAAGCGCAATAAAAACTGTAATAATGAATGTCATTTGAAACATAGCAGATAAAATAATAGCATAGATAGTGTTGTTGTTGGTCTTGCGTTTTTACTTTCAGCAATTATATATTTATGTATGTTTGTGTTTTCAAAATGAAATTTGTTTTCTTGCGGTTTGTTTTATTTATTATTCTATTTATCTTTTTAAAGCTGTATTTGAATTAATTAGTGAATATATCACTGAAAGATTCTGGTAAATTATGGCTAGAATTCATATCATGATTTAATTCTTTTTTTTTTTTAATGGTAGGTTTTTGTTTAGGAAAATGTGACTGCTTATATGTAAGTATTATATATATATATATATATATATATATATATATACATCCATAGATAGATAGATAGATAGGATAAGATAAAAGATAAAGACATATATATATGTGTGTGTGTATGTGTGTGTGTGTGTGTGTGTGTGTGTGTGTGTGTATGTGTGTATATATATATATGTATATATATTTATATATACATATATATATATTTAAAGATGAGAAAATGTATATATGTATATATTTGTTGATAGCCTTCTTTTATTGTCCGATTTAATACCACCATATAACCACTGGATGTCACTGGAAGACATAAATACATACAAGAAATCAATATCCCATGATGTATTTCACTTCCAGTTCTGATACCAAAATGCAAAATACAACATGTAACTGATCCATAGAGAAAAAAAACACAAGATCTAGACATTAAGTGGAGGCTTCCCCAGAAATAGTAATTTTGACAAGCTGTAACTCTCACGAAAAGCCTGGAAGTATGCTTAACATTAGTTCAGGCATCGTGTTTGATAGCAATCGTTAATCAAATAAAAAGAAGATTATCTCTGAGGGGCTCGTGACAACTCTTAAGAAAGTAATTACCTTCTGATGACAAAGACCTAGAAGGGGATTATTCTCTACTAGCAGAAATACCCGTCGTTGACTGGGTTCAGAAGGTTTCTTAAAAAATTACACCCTGATTTATGAAAGTTACTGCTTCGATATTATTGAATGTTTTGTAGCGGAATAGCCGCAAGCTCTTATTGCCAGGTTTCGGCTCAAAAAGTTATAATATTTCACTAATGATTCTGCTGATAGTCAGTCTCTTTATCTCTTTCTCTTTTCCTACGTTGAGATCGCTTAGGTAGTCCAAATCTAATTTTTTTCGAAGGCATTGTAGTAGGAGGAATTAATCTATAAGACAGGGGACTTAACTCCTGTTAGCAAACTTACGGAAGTCACCGACGTGAAAATTGGTAAAAGTTATGGTTGAAAAGCTATTTTTACTGCTATCCGGGGGTGCCTCGGGTAAAATAAGTTGACAGAAGCACAGCCATGGTCGTGACCAATGCCCTCCTAAAATTGGAGCGACATGCGTGCTAATTTGTGGATGTGCATAAATTACATTCACGTACACTAAAGCAATTGCTATGCAAAAATGTGTTCCCCTAAAATCTGAAAATGATTTTAACAAGAAGTGCAATGTTTTGAACTCGTGACTGTTACATCACATTTTGAATTATGGTTTTCGCTATCCAAGAGTAGGAGATAGTTTCAAAATACTTAATTAACAAAAGTGACTACAAAGCCTTTAAAACCTTAAGATGCAACCGAAAAGGTCAATTATTTCATATTTCTGTAGAAGATATGACATATGATCATCAGTCGCCCGAAAGTAGAATTTAATATTACTTTCGAAAGGAGTTTGATTTTATTTCTAAACAAGAATTCATACAGGGAAATATCTCTAATGGTGAGCCTGTGCATTCATTTAAACACACAGAATATCGGTGTTGTAATCCTTTAAAACTTTAAATGCGTACATAACAGGCGTGATAGAGTTGCGCCGGGCAAGAAAGGAAATTCATATGCAGAGGTCAACTTCCTTACAAATGTGAACTTCTCTTTCGAAATCAATGATAAAGAGATTATTAAAGGACAACTGCTTCAAAACCTACATTTCTTCTACACAGCTTACAATTTATTCATATATCTTGGTTACGTTACTAAATGTCTAAATGATAATCTTAATAAAGAAGAGGTTTCAGGCAAAGAATATGATCAGTTCTTACATACTTTGCAAACGAAATCTGTGTGCGGAACGCTAAGTTCAACATGGCACTCTCCATCGTTGCTTTTATCTAAATTACAGCGTTGTAGGTTCGTTTCTTTGTTAGAAACCAACTCCTCTTTATGGGCAACATTCAAACAATAATAAAAAAAATGTGTGTATATATATATATATATATATATATATATATATATATATATATATATACGTTCGTACACGCATGAATACATACATATATATACATATAAATATCACATACATACATGCATACATACTAACATACATACATACAAACATGCATGTATACATACATACATGCATGCATGCATACATGCATACGCATGTACGTACATACATACATACATACATACATACATGGACGCATGCATACATACATACAAACATACATACAAACATGCACGCATGCTTACATACATACGTTCGTACGTACGTACGTACAAACATACCTACATACATATATACATACATACATGGATGCATGCATGCATACATACATACGTACATGAATATATACCTATATACATGCATGCATACATACAAATATACATACAATCATGCATGCATACATACGTACGTACATACATACATACATACATACATACATACATACATACATACACACCTGAAGCTTGCAATTCTATTTCGAGAAATGCCGTCGCTTAAACATGAGCAGCACGGATGTGTTTTTACATTCTGTTGTGCAGATGTAGTAACGATGGCCGCCTTTTGAAGTAGGTGTTACAACATAGCTTTGATGAACTCTCATGTGACGTTTCTGACCGCCTCCTCACGCACCTTTTTTTTTTTATTCTCTCTGAAAGTACAGATGCGCTATAAATCATAGTTAACAACTTCACTGTGTATGTATGTGTGTGTGTGTGCGTGAGCGTATGCATGTGTGTGTGTGGCTCCTCTTATGGCTTTTAAGGTCTGCCTCACTTTCACAGACACGCCCACATTCCTTATATGTTAAACTGGGCTGTGAGCTAACAATCGGACAAATTCACGTCAACACCTGGCCACTTTGTATTCTGCGAAGAAAAACGAACTTAGATAAATTCTAAAGAAAAACATAATGAATCTCAAATAAAAACAAAGTAAACACAGCGAAAAGCATATATACATACGTACATGCATAGAGATTTTTGCTTCGCACATATCATCACTTTTTCGAAAAGTCAATGCGAATGAGAATATCTGTGGACAAAGGCTTTGAAACCAGCAATTTCTCTCCCCAAATTCCCTTTTATGTCATATTTATAATTATTGATGTACAGGACTATGTCATTAAATGTTCACGTTACAAGCTCAAAAACCCAGGTTTGTCAGGCAAAAAAAAGCGACAAACTAACATATGCTTATGGGCGAAACAGTGAAAATATGCAACACTTTCCGGAAGTTCAGCATAGAACATGGATCATTTTCGTTGTCCAGACTAAAATGGTGGAACTTTGTTTCTGTTTTAGAAACCAGATTCTTCTTTGTAGAAAAAATTCCAATAATTTAAAACAAAAAGGAATGAATATATTCATCAAAAAGCATCAAAGGTCCATCCCGAGCCATTGGCTCACAAGGCCGGTTTCCTGGGTTATGAGGCATATATATTCCACACCTCGATGGGACGCTAGTCCGTCCCAGGTTTATTCAGTTTTGTCAGCTGGGTGGAATGGAGCAATGTGAAATGAAGTGTTTAGATCAAGAACAGAACGCATGCCCAATCCCGGAATCGAAACCACAACCTAACGGTCTTGAATGCAACACCCTAACCACTAAGCCTAGTTCCTCTACCTGCACGTTTATATACCTGTTTATACAGGTATGAACTTATATTCCTTTATTCTTTTCTTTTCTTTGTTTCAGTCATTTGACTTCGGCCATGCTGGAGCACAGCCTTTAGTCGAGTCGAACAAATCGATCCCCAGGACTTACTTATTGTAAGCTTGGTATATTTCTATGGATCTCTTTGCCGAACTGCTAAGTTACAGGGACATAAACACACCAGCATCGGTTGTCAAGCGATGTTGGTAGGGACAAACACAGATACACAAACATATATATATATATATATATATATATATATATATATATATACGACAAGCTTCTTTCAGTTTCCGTCTACCAGATCCACTCACAAGGCTTTGGTCTGCCCGAGGCTATAGTAGAAGTCACTTGCCCAAGGTGCCACGCAGTGGGAATGAACCCGGAACCATGTGGTTGGTAAGCAAGCTACTTACCACACAGCCACTCCTGCGCCTATGTATAAACTGTATGGATCGATTCTAAGAGAAGGAAAATAAGCATCACATTGTAAAAGCTTCAGATGAATAAAATAGCAAAGAACGATAAAAATTTGACAAAAGTTTAGTGATTTTTTTTTTTGTTATTTAATTGAAGGTATGGTCTTGTTTATTTGAAATTTTGGCGTTTATGAATAAGAATGCAACGGAACATAATTAACAACATACAAAGTGCAGAAACATAAATTATTCAATATTTCGGCTGTGAACTGAAACCTTTTAGAATTAAAAGTAGACAATATGCAACACCATAACCGTTATTACATGCACAAAGATACACATTCTAGCGAAGATAAGTGGAGAAATAATCTCCTGACAATTGAAAAGTTCGTGGCCAATGTTAATTTATAGCTGTCGAGCCTAATATGTATCATTTCTTTTAATACGTGAGTTGTCAAAACTGTATTGAAAACCTTAATAGAATCCGCCCGTTTTCGCTTTCTGACAGCTGTTGTCACGCATCTGAAAAGACGAAGCCGTCATATTCATGAGCTTTTCAATGCATACATACGTATGTGTATATGTATTTGTATGCATGCATATATGTATGGATGAATGGATGGATGCATGCCCGCATCCATATATGTATGTATGTTTTTATATATATACTATATCAGCGTATATATGTATATAATTGGTGGGCGGTGCGGGTGAAGAAAAACTTCGTGGGTTTGTACATTCGTGTATAACCTACGTTACACAAACACGCAATTATATTGCAGCAAGCGAGGGAGCGTTTACTTCGTCACTTTATCTATTCAATATAGATATCACCTTTTCCACAATAAACCCTAACCCTGTTTCCGACATCTTAAGAAAGGTTATTCTATAAGAAAAAAAAATAAGAAAAATACTCAGATTTAAGCCAAGAAAGGTTGCACTACGTGGTTGCAAAATCTACTAAAAATAACAGCCAAGATACTCGCAAATCACGTTCTACCGTCTTAAGTAAATAGGAAGATATATTAAGCAATGCAGTTGGTTATACCTGGAAAGAAGAGATGGTAACGGATGGAATGTCTTTTAGCATTGTTCAGGGTCTAGACGACAGCAACAACACCAACTGCATCTACGAGACAGCAAAGGCAGACATTAGTGTTTGCTCGTACAAGGCTGAATTTCGGACGAATTAATATTTCGCAAGCCAGGAGGGGGTCGAAACTGACATTTCAGAGTTCTTTGCTTTGAAACCAAAAGAATTTTACATTGATGGGATTAAAAAGCTTGTAAATAGATGGAAGGAAGTCATAGATAATTAGGGGAAGTACATTGATGATTAGATTTCAATTAAATATAACATTTGATAACTTGTTTTCTTTATTCAAAATTCGGACAGAACTAACAAAAGTCTGTGAAAGGCAGCGCGGAGCCCTGATAAAACAGAGCGAGCATGCCTTTTCAGACAGTTGTCAATGTGTAACCAGCAGAATAAATTAAAGTAAATGGAAAATGTATCTTCTGTTGGTTTTGAAGGTGTGTAGTTTGGTTGTTCTATCAACTTTATATACACATTTTATGTAGTGTAAGAGTCTGATTATTCCAGAGACTTGTCGCAATCTGTTTTGGTTACAAAAAGAAACTCAGTATTACATTGAACTATGAAAAACATCCGTTTGTTACCTTACATACAAAAGAGAAAATAATTATCAGGGATGTAAATATGATGGCTGAGTACTGTTAGAGCATAAAGTGAAATTGTCAGGAAAGACTATAAACATAAATTTTTTCAAACTACTTGAACACAATTTGACTCTCAATATCCTATGTATGAAGAAAATAGATTTGTATAAACATGACAGTCAAGCAATGTTTTATCATTTTCCATTGAATGCAAATTTTTAAAACATTCTATGAAATAAGCACTAATTTGATAGATGCGATATTTTTATGGTTTTTGAGACAAAGCGAAGATACCCTGTAGCTCAAAAATATGATGTGATACAGAAAAGCTGGGGTAGTTTGGGGGATTCAGAAGCCTTAAGTTAGTCAAAAATAAGTGTTACACCAAACTCAACGAAAATTCTGTTCCCCACTGTCAATGCTTGGCAACTTGATGAGAAAAGATTGAAACACGATGTTGATTACCGAATGGTGAATACCTAGAAACGTTAAACAGCTACAATGACAACGGCTATTAGATTAATTAAGTTAATATCCTGAATGAAACTACTTCAATACCCTCTGAATCGTATTTCTCATTGCAAAAATATACGTGGATGCTATTCATCTGCTTAAAACACACACACACACAAAACACATACACTCTCTCTCTTTCTCTTCTCTCTCTCTCTCTCTCTCTCTCTCTCTCTCTCTCTCTCTCTCTCTCT
>NC_068991.1:76667248-76669709 GCF_001194135.2 Octopus bimaculoides
TATATATATATATATATATATATATATATATATATACAGAGAGAGAGAGAGAGAGAGAGATATGTTACACACAAACACACGCGCAAACATACACACACACAAACACAAATAGATAGATAGATAGATAGATAGATAGATAGATAGATAGATAGATAGATAGATAGATAGATAGATATCAACTATCTTACCTGAAATTCCAGCGCATGTTGAATCTGGATCTACATTTCCGAGTTCCTTTCACAGTATAATAAATTTGTCGCCTCCTTCTCCAGATCTCTTTCTTGTTCTGAACAAAATCTCTAAATAACGAAGAAAGATGATATGGTTGTCATATAAAGTGTTAGGAAATGGCGAACATTTCTCTTTTTACTTCTTACACACTGATTCAAAAAGTGATTTTATTCATATCTAGTCACAGTAGTGGTACAGGAAAAACGTGAGTCTTCGTTGGCTCATTGGATTATCCCTTGAAAATGATGACATCCGACACATAACTGGTTAAGAAACACAGCTGCTGATGCATTTAGAAGATTGTGTTCAATAACCTATTCTCTTGGAATCGCAGATTTACATAACCTTTTATGTCATCCTGAAGTGTTTCGTATATGGCACTGTGTAATGTTTAGGTATTTCTCATTTTCTTTGACAGATGCTAAAAATACACTTGTGTCGAATATTTCTCAAGCACGAAATTGAAATCATTCTACTATTCATTCGCCTCATACCAAACTTATCAAGTCCACAAAACGATTTGAGCCTCTCAGTTTTTCGATTAAAGCTCATCTGCTATTGGATAACATTCAAAGTTATTTGGAGTCTTTTTCTGGATGGTAAGGGAGTAATAGATGAATATTCGAGGTTTTCCATTACATATACGTATTCAGATATGACAAGTCCGGTAACAATTTGATATTTTTATCATATATTGTTCATATTCAAACAAATAGCGAAAGTATGGTACAAGCTAACAGCTTATCCTCGCTTACGAGCGACGACTAAGTTTTCTTCATGTTTGGCGTCCTAATTTCAATCCATTCAAACCAAAGATTTTATTTATGTCACAAGATGTTTGATCAAACAACAACTCCATATTATCCAAATAGAAATAATTAGTCACATAGTCTATATTGCACTCTATATAAAGAACAGTAACACATGCCCCTCGTTGAACGTAAAAACGAACAAAGGAGTAACGTTTTGGATGAATCACTCCTTTGTACTTTGACTAACGAAAGACGTTCTGAAAGCTTAGTCAGCTTTCGGTGTCACTCGTCGATGGATCAGTCTCTGCTTAAGTCTTAACCGGGAGAACTTTTATTTTGATGGTTTAATCCCGACCATAAAAGAGTCAAAAGTTGATCACGTTTCACTAATTGTCGCTTCGCAACTCTTTTCTCGTACCCAATACCTAGATATTTGAATTAACATAGTCCCAACTAAAGGCATCTTGAAGGCTGAGCTCGACGGCAAATCGATCAAACTCTAAATTGTTTCGTGATTGATTGCCACATTATCGACTTGATTAGGAATCGAGTTCAATCATGCTTCGTTTCTTTCGATGAATGTTCCTTCGATAATTGTTGCAATGACACGCTGAGCTGGAGCAATGCAGTCTCAACCCGGATATTGAAGAGGGAATTGCAGATTCACCTCTCGAAGTAAATTTCCTGACTGTTTAACAAAGATATTTCAAGCAACAGAGAACCTAAATGCTTAAAGCGCCGGCGATGCTAGGAAATCGTCTTTGTTACTTCTTGTTCAGCGTTGGATGCTCTGCTGATTCTGCACGACAATATAAAGAGCAGAAAGGAATCCAAATCGGTAGAGCAATCGACAGCATGTCTTGCGATACTTGCCTACATCACTTTCCGTTGTGAGTTCAGATCGACTTACTCCTTTCATCATTTACCGGCTTAAAAGAATAATAATTATTTATTTACATACGGATGTCAATTCAACCAGGTTTTTCCCCAGTCTTGTAATTTATGATTAAAAGGTGTGATACATCAACTGGAGTAGTTGTGCTATATCAACCGATATAGCACAGTATCGTACTAAATGCAATAACCATTCAGCTTTTACAACATGGTCGGCTTTAACTTCAAATCTTACAAGCACCGATTTCAAGATTTTACCAGTCTGAGATTTAAAAAAAAAATTAAGCAGTATTATGATATAAAGTCAATTCTGTCGACGGAGATGTGACGTCATGTTTCTTAATGATATTAGTGACGTGAAAATGCAAATCATCAACGTTTGAAAATCAAAAGCAGAAATTTTTAATGGAGTTCATCGAAAATAAATTAACCACTGACTAAATAAGCCTTTGGACCGAAACTGAAGTCGCAGCAAAAACGAATTTCATAATACAGTAATACCTTAGTTTTCGAACAACTCTGATCACCAATAAATCGTGCTTTATATATATTATATATATATATATATATATATATATATATAT
>NC_068991.1:76670010-76673139 GCF_001194135.2 Octopus bimaculoides
TATATATATATATATATATATATATATATCACGTTTTATTAGTGATCAGAGACGTTCGTAAATCGAGGTACAACTGTACCAAATGAATATGAGAAAGACAGGAGATAAAGTACGATTTATTCGTGATTAGAGTTGTTCGAAAACCGAGGTTCTACTGTATATAGTATTGAACTTCTCATTAATAGGTGTTCTGTGTTTATTCTTAAAATTCTTTTAAAATAATTAAGAGGTGTATGCATGCATGCATTTTTATATGTATGCGCTGTAGGACCGAACCCGTAATGATGAGCTTACAAAACAAACTTCTTAAGCACGCACCCATATCTATATCTGTGTATTGCTATTACTAACAGTAAAGGTATATGTACGTATGTATGTACGTACGTATGTATGTACGTACGTATGTATGTACGTACGTATGTATGTTCGTACGTATGTATGTAGTTAGATTGCCAAGTGATCTGGATTGGTAGATCGATAGAAACAAGTTACCTACGTAGATTGTACATAAGTTTGCGACTTGGCCTCCGTGTTTGTTCATGTGTGGGTGTGAATTTTTCAGTAAATATTTCAATTGTTAACAGAAAATATCTTTCTTGCTATGTCTCTTACTAATTAAACACCTGTGAATATTTTCCCTTTGATCTTAGGGGTGATCCTTTGAAGGTTTTGTTGTTTCATTTGTTTCTGAAGTGTGATCGAAACCGTTATTGTTGTTTTTCATGTTGTCGGCATCGCCGTTGTTCATTTTGTTTAGTTGTAGATCAACCATGATCGAACGGACGCATGATCAAAGGCCTTCATACTACAAACATCTGTCGCTTTTTAACCAGACACACTGTAGCTATCGCTACAACATCTGGTTCTAGTCTTAAATACATGTTTACTGAAACTAGAAACAGAATCCCAGAGACATTTTGAAATCTATATTTGTAATACTATATCTTGTTACACTTCAATAACTTTCTGTATTTAATTTTGAGAGGGTAGCCCAAGAAGAGGTAGCAAGTCGTTCATGGCCTTGATGAAGGCAGTTGTAACTTTAGAAAATCAAAAGGGCTCTGAGTATCCAAGAATGGGGAAGAGAATAATCGAATGCTTCTTTGTAATCCAGCCAGACTGTGACCAAGTTCTTATGCCACCGCACCAATGTCGTTAATGAAAAGTGGTTTGACACCTCACTGAATTTCTTTCGTTTCAGCTGCTTGTTCAACACTGATGATATTCTTTCTTACCGCAATGATTCTGAAGGAACAGGCTCGGTTTTTCGCTATGTAAGTGGATTTATTTTGGAGAATCAGTTTTGTTTCTACCAGTACTGACTTGTTTTCTGTGTTTATATTTCCAGTGAGAGTTTGCTGGTAAATATTAGCAAAATACATCTGATAGAAGATAAGATATTTTTGTACTGGTATTCCTCGTGAAGTCACTTCGAGATGCTCTCCATTCCTGAGGATTTTGAATCGCAATCTCAAGAATATTCCTATTAATGCAATATACTTCTATTGTAATACAAAATCTTTCTTTTAGATTTCTTCTGGCCACACTACATCCTGATTAAACGTATTTTCCTCACTGTGAATCCGTATTTCCTTGAAAATGAGTCTCCCTGACATTTATTGATTGTCCTCTCATATCTTTATAAACTGATGATTGCTTTCGATTAATTATCTTGTTAATTATTTTTCTTTCAGCTAATTTCTGATGCTAGAGTTTTTTTACTGACAGCTTTTAACTCCTCTTTGAAGGTGATTAATTTATAGTCAGCTTCCTCTTTTTGCTATCTTCAAATATCGTTTCTGTTTTATTTTCATTTTTCGCTCTTTGCTGTTGGGGCTAGGGTTATTTCCTTATTTGTATGTGAGCAATGCCATGTGATTGATTGTTTCCCGTAGATCAATGCTTTTTTTTTTTTTCATTTTCCAAGACCATGATGTCACTTTTTATATTGGTTTTTGCCTCTCTTTACTTCTTTCCATGTATTTCCAAGGTAGTTGCTGACAAGGCATATAAAAAATGCTAATTTGGCAAAATGAAAGGACATTACACTGTCGCAAATATTCACTGCCGATTTCAGATAATTCACACTTTTTATAAAAGTAGAAATAATTTTTATAGTTTATTTAATGCATACATATGTTATATATTTGTCTTTAGCATTTAAGCAACTGCTTTTTATGTGTCTGTGCAATCTCTTCCATTCCCTGTGTGTTATTGCTTTGAGGACCCGGCTGACAGAGGTGCGAAGAGAAAGTAAAAAGATTCAGATCTCGACTTCACTGGGCTAAGCTGTTTATTGCAGATATGTGCATCAATTTTTATCATTAAAAATCAATTCATTTGGCTTATTAATGTTTTGATCACATGATGTCTTTGCTGCAATGAGAGTTTTAAACTTAAAATAATATTTTCTTGAAAGCTTTCAATGAGAACATATTTCCGTTATTTATAGTAATCTCTTTTTTCAGTTCATAGAAAACTTTTTATCGTTACAGATGTTAGATTTGCTGAAAGCATTTTGTGGTCGGTCGGCCAACTGAGAGGTAACGTAGTAGAAACACATACACACATATATACATTATATATGTGTGTTTATATATACATATCTATGTGTATATACATATATATGTGTGTGTGTGTCTGAATGTGTATACACACACGCACGCGTACACATATATATATACATATTTCCAGCCGCTGGCATTGCTGAAAACATATTTCTACCTTTTAGATCTTCGTCCGTAGCAAGCATCCAGTGGTAACCGCATGCTAAGACATTTATCAGCTGCTACTGATAGTAGTAGTAGTAGTAGTAGTAGTAGTAGTAGTAGTAGTAGTAGTAGTAGTAGTAGTAGTAGTAGTAGTAGTAGTAGCATGGAAACCTGCGCTGTAACATCGCGTCGCTGCATTCACCAGATTTATTGGTGATTCTATTCTCCTGGCAGATGACACCTTTACAACACTCAAGCGACAATCCTTCAGCAACCTTTCGGTCTGTTGAATAGTGGTTGCTGGTGAGAGTTTTACGAGGTCAGAGCGTAAATCCTAAATCCTCCTTCAACCTTTTTTTATCGCCTTTTTTACGACACGCAAAGGAAATGCTGGGTCTGTTTTTTTTTTGGGGGGGGG
>NC_068991.1:76673296-76675455 GCF_001194135.2 Octopus bimaculoides
AAGCCGGTCTCCACACAGCAGAAATACGTATTCAGCAATGCCACCATCACTACCGAATGACCTTCGTCCGCAACAGTTATTTTTCAGTGTTTTTTAACATTATATGTCTTTTGAGATAGTCTATCTCGAGACAAATATCGCAGTTTAGCAGGCTTTCAACGATGTATCTTCTTTAGTACTATTTAAGCCGCTATTTTGAATGAATATTGCTTCTATCGTTCATAAGGAAAGTGTGTGTGTGTACGCGCGCGTGTATATATATATATATATATATATATATATATATATATATATACACGCATGTATGTGGATAAGTGCGTGTGTGTGTGATTTTATTGAAATTACCTTCCAGAGACGGAAAACGATCGCTGACGACAATTAGAACCAGTTCCAAACGAGGAACGAGAAAGGAGATTATCTCAAGAATCAAGAATTTCTCCAAAATCGACGACATGACTTTAAAGAAAATATAGTCTCATTGCCTGAAGGTAAGAAGATAGCTGTGAACAAATGTTTCTCCCTCACAAAGCGTCAACAGCACAGCAATTGTCCAACTGAGTCTTCAACTGACGAGTCAGTTATGTGTAAAAAAAAAAAAAAGAGAGAACACATTTATGGCCTAGGTAAGCTGTTTAAAGAAAACGGAAATTGGCTCAGAGAAATCTCTTAAAATGACTAGTGGCATTTATGTGAACAACAATTACAAATAAAGGAATAGTATAAAATATGCAAGATAAATTTTTGGTGCAAGACCAAGCAGTTAGAGACATTCAACTCTTGATAATAAAATCGTAGGTTCAGTTCTTGGTCCAAGCAGCGTGTTGTATCATTGAGCAAAATATTTTATTTCATATCATACCAATCTTCTCAGGTGCAATGAATAGAATGGTGTTATGTGAAATACCTGTCTACTCATTATACCTGAGTAGACCACTAAGTCATAGGTAACGTGGTAAGCGGGTTTATGTTCTGGTGTGACTTTGGAGCAGTCAAAGTGTAAGCAATGCTCCATTATCAGCCTTCCTTTGCATAAAGATAGTAAAATGATGGATATAGCTGGTTTTGTGCAGAGATAGTTTAATTGTTGTAAGGTTTTGGTCAGACACGGGGATGTTTTTTGCCTACGGCAAATAAAATACGAAAGGAAACCTAGGATCATTTTATTTTTTTGATGCTGAATCTTAAACACAACGAAATGTGCAAGTTATATGCATTTAACATGATATCCCTAAAAAAAAACTTCGTTGGTAACAAGAAAGCAGCTAATTACAAGGAAATTGCTGAAAAAAATGCTCCGGTCTTTTCATTCGCTGGGATGCAAAATGAGCCACAAGATACAGGTTTTTTTTTGCAATTACTTGAATCAATTCCCACAGATTTTAAGAGATGTTAGATGAAGAGAGACAAAGATTCTACCGAGATATGGAGGTAATAGAGGAGAGATATCAAGGCAGATGGGATATGAATACGATATCTGATTACTGGTGAAGCATAAAAAGGGACTGCCTAACGCTAAAATACTAAAGGATTTCTAAGAAACAGAGATTCCTTCCTTCATAATGACATTTGATGATTTTAGGGATTATGTTACATGCATAAAATTTGCAGGTTTTGTTGGCTTTAAGATGTTGTATCAAAAGAATAGAGTGATCTTAGGCCTTCTTTTGTATTTTCTCTATCGTAGGCCAAGCAAAACATTCCCATTTCTGGCCAAAATCTTACCATATTTAAACTATCTATGCACAAATTCAGCCGTACTCGTAGTCTTACGAATATTTTTATGCAAACGACGACTGATAAGGAAGCCTTCTTCACACTTTGGCTCGCTGCTCCAAAGTCAGGCCAGGACATAAAATCAAGGAAAGCTATAATTTTCGTGAAAAATCATGGCGGTGTGCATTCAAAGATTTTAACGAATGTAATGTTTTCATGAAAGTAATGTTGGCCTAGTTGGTATTTCAACTCATGACATAAACAAAAATCTATCCAACGCCCTCACATACTCGGACGGTTTGCTGCTTTCATACATACAGACAGACAGACATGCATAGATGGAAAGAGAATGAGAGAAATACAAGATGTGTGTCTTTGTGCACGCATGTTTGTATTTACATGTGTGTGTATATATAAATTTACATATATATATATATATATATATA
>NC_068991.1:76676436-76676835 GCF_001194135.2 Octopus bimaculoides
AAATCAAGTTACACTCCTAGCTTGCTGAGAATTTGAAATATATGTGAATTACGATTGGACAAATGGTAGATCTTTGTCTAAGAGAATCAAGAGAATCTATTCTGTAGCATGAAATGTGTCGTAAGAGAATCTGGTGAAGGTGAAGAAATATATTTCACTTTCCCGAGATTGTTTTCTTTTTTATTATTAATTTTGTGAGTCTATCTTTGATAGTTCTTGTCAATGAATTTAATAAAATCACGCAAAAAAACAACATGTAGTACCATGTGCAAGAAGTACATCTTGACGCTTTGGGCTTTGATACATAATATATTTAGCTTCTGTCTACAAAATTCCAATCTTGTAAGTGGTACGTTCAGATATCTTGCTTCTTTACATTGTATATATATATATATATAT
>NC_068991.1:76676845-76677320 GCF_001194135.2 Octopus bimaculoides
TAGATAGATAGATAGATAGATAGATAGATAGATAGACACACATACATATATATACATACATACATGCATACACACATACATATACATGTATCTATCTGAAATTATGTATATGTGTGTATGTGTCCTTGTATGCGTATAAATATACACAGGTATGTAAGACAAATAATAAGACACACTCGCGAAAACGGAATGACTTCAACAAGATGAGATATGTTGTCGTTTAAGCACCTCAATTGCAGGACAAAATGACATAAATTAATTGAAGTTTCTTCAACTGGGGAATCAAAATCAAGTTACACTCCTAGCTTGCTGAGAATTTGAAATATATGTGAATTACGATTGGACAAATGGTAGATCTTTGTCTAAGAGAATCAAGAGAATCTATTCTGTAGCATGAAATGTGTCGTAAGAGAATCTGGTGAAGGTGAAGAAATATATTTCACTTTCCCGAGATTGTTTTCTTTTTTATTATTAA
>NC_068991.1:76678032-76683095 GCF_001194135.2 Octopus bimaculoides
CAGAAAGTAATGCAATTTTTGTTTGCACTATTTTTTTACTCACCTTCGTTTGTATGCGTATATACACACATATAAGCACATCTATAGATAATTAGATAGATAGATAGATAGACAGATAGATAGACAGACAGACAGACAGACAGACAGACAGACAGACAGACAGACAGACAGAAAACATCCACCCACAAAATCCATAGATATGTATGTATATGTGCTAACGTATGTATGTATGTATGTATGTATGCATGCATGCATGTATGTGTGTTGGTATATTTACATATCCATATAAAGCAGGTTGCAAATTAACTGTCTTGTCTTTGGCACTATATTTTGTCATTCACAAACCCAACAAATCCAACAACTGACGACCCCTTCAATAACTACCCATCCCATCCCTACTGCTTCCTCTCTCAATACCCTGATTGTTAGCCCCACTCCACCCACCTCCATCTTCCTGAACTGACTCCCTTATCTCCTTTCACCCATTCGTGCCTCAACACTCCCCACACCCCTATCCAGCTTCCTACACCCTCCCTCCAATACTGCTTGCTCTCCACATTTAAACATTCCACCTTTAAACTTCTTTGCATCGTGATCTGAATGGTAAGGTTTTGTTTCTACCCTGTTGACGGAGGCTCGGTGTATCCGATGCTTACCTTCTACCATTACTGGCTGCATATCTAGGTGAACTACATTATCATG
This sequence comes from Octopus bimaculoides, assembly GCF_001194135.2. Lineage (NCBI taxonomy): Eukaryota > Metazoa > Mollusca > Cephalopoda > Octopoda > Octopodidae > Octopus > Octopus bimaculoides. Next base: position 76,678,735 of record NC_068991.1, read on the forward strand.
GATCGCTGGGCCCCCAGAAACAGCTGTTGAGCTTGTAGCACTTTACCTCTTCCCCTTTAATTCTTTGTGTTGTTTGTTCTCTGTATAAGTTTGATCTATTAATATATAACTATTTATATATTTATAATTAAATATTCATCGTCTGAAAATCTTCAGTCTTTGCTTTCATTCTGTTTGCTTGTATACATATATATATATTTTTTTTTTTAAACCCAAGCTGTTACATTTAATTTTTTTATCCACATAATTGCCTCCATATCTGCTCACCTGGATTCCTCTTATAGCCACTCTTAACTCCGTGGAATTAGTCCCTCGTAAAGACATCGCTGGCTATGTCTGAATCATTTGAACGCTAAGTGTTTTCTAAACCGCGAATTTCTGATACTCATCTGTTGACTGTATATAAGCACTTCATGCATTGAGTGCTATTATTCCAAAAGTACAGTTATATATAAATATATGTATCTGATTATATGTGTGTGTATGCATTTACTGCCTGTGACCAAGGTTAAGTCCTGTCTGTTTTTATTCCTAAATACTCTTTCTCTCTTTTTCCAACACTCTCTCTAAGTTTTTCTTTATCTTTATATTTTTCTTTTTCCTTTTGACTCTTTCTTTTTCTTCTCACTCCCTCTCTCTCTCTTATTGAAAGTAATGTACGTTATGTGAGAACTGCGTGTTTTTTAATCAATTAAACGTAGAAATAAGCGATTAAGTTTTACTGAAACCGTTATCTTAAATATATGTATATGTAACATTTTTTATGAGATTATCTTTTCATTGCTTTACTTTCATCTTCATTTCTCACTGACACTGTTTCACTTCATTTGGCAAAGCAGTCTTGGTTTGTTTGTTGGGTTTTTTTCTCCCCTTAAAGAAATTTTACGCCTACTCACCTGCAGAAGGTTGATTTACAAACAGGATGTGGTTATCTTCGTTTCTGTACAATTACAGCTCAGAATATTTCTATAGGTTAGTCCACGGAGTGGTGGTGGGGAGATAAATAATGTTGACCAAGGCAAATTTGTGTACCAGACTTATTCCTTAATACTTGGAATTTTATTCTGAAAATTATGGTACATAATTTAGTCGCTTTTTTATTAACTGGATCCAGGTTTGAATTTATATAATCCAGACCTTTCTTCAACGTTATTTTACTTTGTTTATTCAACCAGAATATAACTATTGGAATAATCAAAATAAATTTATTGAACAGTAATTACTCTAATTAACTAATCGATGTGTAATTTGGAGAAAATAGGTCTCCTAGCCTAATTTGCTATGGCTTACATTCCTTTAACCCCCCACCCCCACTCCGCGGGCTAAACTATACAAATATTTTACAAAAACAAAGATAACTTCGGCCTGTTTGTAAATCAGTCTCTAACTGATGAGTAGGCGGCGTAAAATATCTTTAAAGGTAAAACAAAAATATAAAAATGACTATTTCCTTTCATTCAACAACCTTCGAACTTTATCTTAGCGTTTTCTGTTTAAATCATTTAAGCATTCGAACTATATTCTCATAGTAATACGAACGTAGCGTTACACGGTCCATTAATAAAAAACTATTGAAGACTGATGAAGGACTTATCATTATTCACGTTTTATCAAATAAGTAAAACTGTTATCTGAAACTATTTCCACCTCATTAATTCAACAACAAAGCCATGAACAATATTGAAAATATAACTTGTCCTTCAATAAGACTTTTACTAAAAATAGATCAGATTTCTATGTTTAATTCTCTAGATTTCTCCAACGATTTATCATCAGATTCAAGATTGGTTTCTTTTAAAATATAGCTCGTGTGATATATTGTGAAGTCTCTTGAATTGAGTTTAGAAATCCATTCAAGGAAATTCCTCCGGTTTTGTTGTAATTTTCTTCTTTTATGTGTCTATCAAAATATTGAGATTTCGATTAATCTGTTACCTTCTTTTGTATGGATTTACCAATTCTGGAACGACATATTTTGTAAATATAAAATAGCAGAATAAATTAAATATAACATTTTAGCCAGAAATATTTCTTTCTTGATGCGACAAACATCACCAGCTATTGGTTAAAGTTAATATAAAGTGAATCATATACGTAATTGATCAGCTACAGCCGATAGAAATTGCACCAAAATAATGATACGACAAAATAGTCGTCTTTTATTGATTTATTAGTGTCAAATGAGGTGTATTTATTTTGTTTTCGTTGCGTTATATTTTTTGTCATGAAACTCCCAAAAACTGGTGTTATTTCTTCTTTCGCTGATTATTTATTTAGCAAAAGAAAATCTTCAGTCGGAGAAAGAATACGAATTTTTTTCTCTTTCCTTTCTTCTTACTCGGTTTTAATGCAATCGTATGTGGCAGGTCAATAAAGCAAATCTTATTACAGCCACAATATTTTCTTATAGACTATTTAGTTGAGGTAAACTCTCAGTTAATTACGTCTTTGATGTGGCTTCAGCTCTTTGTCGTAATCACTTCACCTACTTTGATTTAAAGATAAATTCTGACGCTATTTTATGAAAGACATCAATATTTATCTTTAGACCAGTAATGCCAGTCTTGACTTCCAACAAACCTCTATAATTGTTTCACCAGGCTATTTACAGATTGTCTTATATCGATCTGGGTAAAATATTTAGGCGGCGAGATGACAAAATCATTTACACGTCGGACAAAATGCTTTACGGCATTTCTTTCGGCCTATTACGTTCTACACCCTGTTCCCGTCGATATCAACTTTGCCGCCTTTCAGTCTTTCAGAATCGATATAATAAAGTATCAGTCAAGAGCTGGGAGTCAATATAATCGAGTTGCTCCGACCCCTAAAACAGCTGACCTTCTGCTAAATTTGAGACCATGATTTTAAAGTAACCTCCCGGAAAGTCGAACCTGCAAGCCTCCTTTAAACTCCAGAAGGGGGCTGTTCACTTCTCTTGGTTATAAATACATTGGGGAGGGGTCGGATCGCCAAATCTCATTTTCTTTCTAACAATAAAATTAAAGCTTTGTGCCTCAGTAATTATCTCCTTTCCTTTTCTTTTATATCATGTGATAGTGATAATTACGAGCTACAATCAGAGATGCCATCAAGGCGGTGAGCTTGCAAAAAACGTTACAGTTCCGGGCAAAAATGCCCAGCAGCATTTCTTCCGGCTGTTTACGTTCTAAGTTCAAATGCTGTTGAGGTCAGCTTTCCCTTATGTCTTTTTGGGGTCGATAAAATAAAGCACCAGTTGAGTATTGGGGTGGGGTCGATGTAATCGAGTGCCTCCTCCCCAACAATTTCAGACCTTGGGAGAGTATTATATAGATGCAATCCAAAGTAAATATGTGTGTGTGTGTGTGTGTGTGTGTGTCCTTCGATTCATAATCTGATTTTGTGATCAAGAGAAGCTAAGAATCAATTTTTTAATAATCGTTTTTGATTTTCTTATTTTATCTAACATATACAGTCACTCAAGTATAGAAACCAAATCACTATCGGTTCAAAAATATTTGTACTCTTGAATACAATTGATTTCTATAAAAGGCTAGTCACCATTATCTGCTCCATTTACTAAATCCTTTTGATGAAACCATTAAATTCCAACTGACAGCATTTCTCTGGAGCTAGTAGACAATAGATAGCTCCAGAAAATCTAACAATGCAAAAATGTTACAAAATGTATGATGCATTTGTGATCGGAAGTATTTTCATACTCCAACGCCTTCTGCTAGGGTTATGTCTCGCTTTACCATTGATTATTGCCCACTGAAATAAATCGCTTTTAATCTACACTAGACATTAGTAGAGGTGTTTATATATAGATTACATCCTGACACATTTAGATAGATGCTCGTTTACATACACATAAATATATACACTTTGAAGCGTACACACACGCGCACACATTTATGACAACATGTGTATGTTTATAGATGTGTGTGTATATAATTATGTGTGTGTGCGCGTATATAACTGTGTATGTATGTACACTCGCACAAACATTCAGGTATTTATGCTCATATGTCCACATCGCATAAAAGAAGTCATTAATGAGACTGGTGGCCGTCTTTGCGTTTTCGCACAATTGAAAGGATTCGAAATATACGGTGATTTTTTTCCCATACACACACACACACACGCATATATATATATATATATATATATATATATATATATATATACTAGCAGAAATACCCGGCTTTGCCCGGGTTAAAGAGAATAATGAAATCTAAAAACGCCGTCTAGACTACGCAACCCTCAACTGTTAGTAGCTACGATACCATATTTCTACATTAATAACTCTCCAATCCATGCCAGCATGGAACATAGACATTAAGTGGAATGCCAGTCTCTCATCTAGGAGGGCCTTG
>NC_068991.1:76683877-76690558 GCF_001194135.2 Octopus bimaculoides
TGAAAGTATCTGTCATTACAGTATCAAAATGTGATTGTTTCAGTTAGTAGAATAGTTTCATTTTTAAAGTGAAAGTATTTGACATGAGTGTTTTTGTTTCACTTTTGACACGTAATACTTAAATAGTGGAGATATTATGTTGCCGTGGGCTCGAACTCTGCAAGAAGTTAAAAATTTTTTGACTAAAACACAACTGGAACCCTAAGTAAGGCATCTGTAAAATTTGAATGAAATTGGTTCCGTAGTTCTCGAGTTTTAGGGATTCACACAGACAGACAGACAGACACACATTCTCATTTTTATATATATAGATATATATATATATACAACGGGCGGGAATCGAACTCGCGACTCTACGATCGCGAGCCAAATACCCTAACCACTAAGCCACGCGCCTTCACATATTCTCTTCTCCTTCTGTAACTCTTTGTCTAGAGAGCATCCTTCTCATTTTATTCCCTCATTATCAGCCTAAACCTTATTTTTCTGTCCACCAGCCTTCTTGCAGACATATTGTGCGCAATCGATGCTATTTTCTGTTACTTGCATGTGTGTGTGTGTGTGAGAGAGAGAGAGAGAGACAACAGCATGAATTTTATAGCGCTTTTTCTAATTATGGTCGTTTTCTTCTGCTTTCAAGCAGGAATAAATGTAACCTGTCAATGTTTCATTTTTGGTGATGGAGAAAACACAGGATGCTATAAAGTCCCTTGTTTTCTGTCTAAGCTTTTCTAATCAAAGATTCTTGCACAACTTTATTACATACGGAATTGGTACTGCTGTTGTAATAATGTTTCTTAATTTACTCCAAGTTATTTATGTCAGTATTCCAAACCTTTGATTTCTCTCATTTTATTTAACCTTATGTAATGTAACATTTTAAGTTTTGCTGTATTTTTGTTTCGAAGTCGTGTGTCTTGTGTTAGTAATTTAAACCAAGATATTTATAAGCCTGGATTGGTTTTAAGCGTCCTCCCTCCCCCACCCTTTGCCTTATTTCTATGCGTTTTTGTTTGCTGCAGTTGATTATTATATTTTGTTTTCGTTTCTTTTTTTTCTTTTGATGAACTGGTATTTGCATATATGTGTATGTGTGTGTTTATGTATACATGTATGGCTACATGTAATATAACTATGTATGTGTGTGTGTGTTCTTTTACTTGCTTCTATCACTAAACTGCGACCATTTTGGGGCAGCGCTTTGAACAATTTTAGTCGAACGAATAATCCCTAGTACTTATATTTTAAGCATGATATTTATTATATAAGTCTCTTTCGCCGAATCGCTAAGTTACGGATACATAAACTCACCAATATCGGTTGCGAGTCGTAGTTACTCCCGCCGTTTACCCGCGCTTGGTTGAATTTCTTCACTTTGACATTCAGAGCACTGGGCAGAAATCACATCGCGTCTGTGCGGCTCGGCCGGCTACGCGATGCTCTGTTTTAATTAGACAGTCGGATTCCACCGGTCCGTACCAGTTCTGAGTCGACAGTTCGCCGCCGGAAGCTAAGCTGTCTGCAACAAGGCTAGTGGACAGAAAAATAAGGTTTAGGCTGATAATGAGGTAATAAAGTGACAAGGATTTTCCTAGACAAACAGTTCGAGAAGAGAATATGTGAGAGCGCTTCGCTTCTCTTGGCTGTCAACGCGGAGCTCTATGTTCAACAGATGGAACGACTCAACACGGCCGTTCAAGAGAAAAGACTTAATCGTCAACATGCAGTTCTCCTTCACTACAACGCCCGCTCTCATATCGCCAACATGACTAAGGAAGCCATTCAAACGCACGGCTGGGAAGTGCTGCCACATCCGCCGTGCTCTCCTGATTTGGCACCAACGGATTTCCACCTCTTTCGATCTCTTTCAAATGCTATGCTGTGCAGAGTTTCGTTCAATAAATTATTTACATTCGACCGATATTTGTCCTCATCTTGTTTGTTGTTAACACAAAAAGAAGGAGGTGTCGAAAATGCTCGATTTTCTTAACTTGACATTCCACTTTAATGATCTGAAAATAAACAAAATTTAACTAAAATTAACTAGTAAAAAACAAAATATTCCAAAATGATTCAAAAATAGAATTCTCGAGAAAAATAGATTCCAAAATTTAAAAACGCAATAAATTCCAAAATTTAAAGAAACGGCCGAGCCGAGCCGAACCAAGCCACAGACGGTGCCCAACTGACCCTACCATACTGTGTAGTCGGCAAAAACAAACAATGCATATGCGCGAAATTAAGAATATAAAATGGCGACAATTTACCCAACACACCCCTGTGTGTATATTTGTAGAAGAACATCCAACTTGAACCAGTGATTGTTGTGATATAGTGATGTCTGCTTTTCAGTCCCAGACCCTTCTAACAACCATTTACTCTCTTCCACGTCTTTGACTCTCTCTTGCCAACCTTTTCAATAACACTCACCACCAATCTTTATATCTATTATTCACAAAATGAATAAATACACAAATATTTAAAGACCGCTATTTAATCTTGGTTCGCGAATACGTGCTTCTTGGTTAATTATATTTGCATGCAAATAAAATTACCGTCAAATAGCCGCGTATGGAACTTCGATCAACAAACACACGTCTTCTAAATATTCTAAAATTAAAACATTACCGCGAATATTAGAAGAAGAAAACGAAGTAAATAAATCCTAAATAAATAATACAACAAATTAAATGTGAAGATTAAATAAATGAAAAAACTAAAAAAAAATGAGTATAAAATTCTGCTTTTGTTGTTTTTAAATTTTGAATTTTTACCTTTATACTACGAATATGCAAAATATATAAAATAATGGAAATATTTTTAAAGCTTGTTATCAATAACCTGAAGGGTTGGAAGTTTGATAGATAATAATATCAACATATGCAAATTAGGATTGACTCAGCAATGTAAATTTTCTGTTAATCGTCAAAAAGCGTGAAATTATATAAAATATTTGCTTCTTCTGCAGGAGAAGAACATTGCCGTGGTGTCAAAGGATCGTATCGAGAAGTGATCTGGCAGCGCCGGTTCGTATTCTGTGCAGTATGATTCTCTGTCGTTCATGAATGACTAGAGATGGGATGAACGTCCTTCCAGTCATGGCCATTTCGTCTTTACTTAGGCCATTGTTCATCAAAGATTATATTATGTAATGTACTTTGCTTTCCAAGACGGTGAGGTGTAATTTAAAAGAGATTTAGTTATTATTTCTTATTTCTTTATTGCCCACAAAGGGCTAAACATAGAAGGGACAAACGAAGATAAACAAAGGGATTAAGTCGATTACATCGACCCCAGTGCGTTACTGGTACTTAATTTATCGACCCCGAAATAAGGAAAGGCAAAGTCAACCTCAGCGGATTTTGAACTCAGAACGTAACGGCAGACGAAATACCGCTAAGCATTTCGCCCGGCATGCTAACGTTTCTGCCAGTTCACCGCCATATTTAGTTATTATTTCTACCTCATCGAAGGACCACATAACGGAACTTTTGATGGCTGGGGTTGTATAGCGCTGTGCTACAGCTGACATATTTGGCACTCAAGCTGAACATTTTGTTTGGCAGAAAACAGAAACGGCAATGTGGGAAGAATATATTCTTGAAAGAAAGAACTGTATTGTAAAACTAAAGATTGTGTTAGTATACAAAGCCAAAGGGAACTCCACCAAAAGATAAAACTGAGGGACAGAGAGAGACAGAGAGAAAGAAGGTGAGAAAAAAAAGAAAATGAAGATATATATTTTGAATAGTTCAAAATTTCCTGTACTAGAGAGATAGAAAGTTAGAAAAGAAAAGAGATGGAGAGAAAGAGTGAGAGAGAGAGAAAGAGAAAGAAAGAGAGAGATCCAGAGCTTTAGAGGGGGGAAAGAACAACAAGGTCGTTAACCAGAGTGTGCGAGGGAGAAAGCTTGGTGTTTTGATAACTGACTTAGATAATTGTATATAAGAGGAAGTCGATGTCTCTACGAACAAATAATTTAAAGATTTGAGGGAAAACAGAAGTAAACAACTGATGAACAAACCATCTGCTGCTTGTCAAAGATCCCTTACCAACATGCGCCAGCATCTGGCTCGCAGACAAACTGTCTTCTCTCTCTCGTCTTTCTCTCCCCTCCCTCTATCTTTCTTTCTATCTTTCTATCGCCTACAAAACGCTTTCCGTCCTTCTGTATTAGTCAAGGGAATCCGAACCAACGAGAAGTTCTCTACGCGAACACTCGACCAACTAGAAAGACTAACTAAATCTACCTCAAAGCACACTTTTATAAAAGGAATGATACATTGGGTAATGTTGCGGCCTATATGCACTATAAATGAGAAGTCTGCAGATGGCCTCGGTTGGAATGCTTGTGATTGCAGGTCTACGGATCATCACAGTCCATGAATTAAACAGTAACAAACTTGATATAGTTTGTTATAGTGAAAACGGTACACTTCTTCCCACGTGACAAAGTGGTATGACTCAGCCATAATAAAGTTAGACCGCCAGACGTTGTAGGAGGTCAGTAGTAATAGTAGAGTCGTTGTACGAGTTCTCAGCTGGAGTCAGTGATAGTTGCGTGTTATATACGAGTTCGAGTCACCGTCAAGGTAGACGTTTCAAAGTCATTGTCTTGCGGAACTATCAGCGATAGCACGATGGATGGGTGAAAGATAATAAGACGTGGAATACCGCCACAACATGACAGTGGCGACAAGAACATTACAATGCTGACAACGTACAAGTGGATGAGGATCTACATTATAACATAGTTGCATATCTGCATTATCCAGATCCGTACATGCATGCACACAGACGTGTGTGTGTGTGTGTGTGTGTGTATGTGTGTGTGTGTGTGTGTGTGTGTGTGTGTGTGTGTGTGTGTGTGTGTGTGATTAGTTTGAAATAACTGCGAATTTGATCATTCATCGTCAAAGCAATATTTCTCAACTCCAGTTAATTTTTATTAATTGCAATTATAACCATTACATGAAGCAAGTTTATTTATTCCGGTCGCATAGAATTCTAAACTCCTTGAACTGATGAATACTTCGATGCTATTTTTGAGCTGTTGCTTCGTTGTTGAATACTTTTCTGTTACAGAAAGTTATCGAAATGCTTGAAAGAAATAGTTGTCGGTCAGAGAGAAAGCTGGAAAGTTAACTGTGTTAAGTAGACTTTTTGACTCGATTCGTTCAATTTCTGCAGTCATTTTGGAGACTTGTGGTTGAGTGTTGTCGTGGAGAGGAAATTGCTATTTCACAATTGACCAATTCTGGACGTAAACTATGCATTTCTTGGAGAATTTTGTCGAGTTCCTGTCAAACGTTGTTTATTGTGATAGTTTCTCCAGAATTCAAGAAATAACAATAAATGATTCCACTTGTCTCCAAAACAGTTACCATAACCTTCGATTTGAGGAAGTCTTTTAGTGCCTCACTTCAGCTCAGTCACACACAGAACAACGTCAGTTGTTATACTGAATCATTTTTCCATCACATGTCAAGAAATAAATCAATTTTGGGCGACAAAATTAAAGCATAGATCAGACTTCAGTTAGCTTTCATATCATTCAGTGCCTCGGTCAGCATTCAAATCGTGCAGTACCCAAGTCGTGCTAAACTTTTATTTTCCTTTACTTTCCGATGGGTTCAAATGAGGTTCAAACTGTTAAATAGTTAATATTTAGTTGCTCCGGTTCCTCTGAAAATGCACCCGAGTGGTTTTGCATAGGTCTGCTGAGAAAGCTCTCAATTAATGGTTATCAGTCGCAGACGGTTATCCACAACCTTCATTATCTTCAATGCACTTTTTTATTCTACAAAAGTTTCGAAACCGATGCTGAAATGTATGCTCATTGAAAGTCCACTGAGCTGCTTCTGTTTACTGCTTTACTGCTATGCTGTTCCATTTTGAATCCATAAAACAAAAGCATTCAGTTTAACATTTTTTATATCTTTAATTTGACAACCAAGCTAAAATAATTAAACACTGAAACCAAAACCATTAGCATAAATGCATCTTCAGAACAGTATATTGTATGTACATAGTTAGATAAAAGTTTCTTCCCAAATAAGTATGACAATAGATATATATATATATATATGTGTATATATATATATATATATATATATATATATATAAGGGCAAAAATTAAAAAAAATTTCTTTGCCAATATGTTGAATATTCTCTTCGCTTTAGCGAAGGCGGAGGTAATTTTCAGTCGTGTTTGTTTGCTTTCCCGTGGACAAGATATCTCAAGAACCGCCGGATGGATTTAGATGAGACTTTCAGGAATATTTGGCCTTGTGATTGGCACGAACTGGCTAGATTTTGGGAACAATCCGATACCGGACAAGGATTCTGGATTATTTTTTATATTTTCTTTACTTTAAATGTATATGTAATTTCAGATACTTCTCTTGTACACGCACACACATACACACATATACACACACATTTTTAGCGTTGAACATTACCATCCCATTTCCATTGTACACACGCACACACGCGCGCGCGCAAACATACCTCTCTTTTACACACACACACACACACACTTCAAACGACGTTTATCGTCTTTTTCGCTCCTTCCTTCGTTATTCATACGACGCTCTCTGTGCCATTTATCTCCTCTACCTTCACCTCTCACTCCAGCTCTATTTTATATATATGTGTGTGTATGTATGTATGTATGTATAT
>NC_068991.1:76692724-76694570 GCF_001194135.2 Octopus bimaculoides
TCTATCTATCTCCTTCTATCCCTCTCCCTCACCTTCTATCTCTCTCCCTCTCCTATTCCTCACCGTCTCTCGCGTGCACTCTTTGTGTGTGTGTGTGTGTGTGTGTGTGTGTGTGTGTGTGTGTGCGTGTGTGTGTGTGTGTGTTCCTATATTACAGTATCAATAGCGAAGTGTCTCGCTGTAAACAGTGGAGTAACGCCAGCAGTGCAGTATTATAGATATTGTTTATATGTTAGAATAAAGTAAAAACAAAATTAAATCCAACAAATGTACTACATGATCAAATATATTGTATACTATGATCAGCAAATAGAAGACTTACATATATTCATACTTTTGTGTGACATCAACTCTAATATTTCAAGTGTTATCAATCTACAGACAATTCCTTGGCAAAAGAAAAATCCACAGAATCTGGTTAAAACCTTTGAATCGAGTGAAAATATAACATTTTCATGAATGGCAAAAGAAGTGCTGTCTTATTTCCATACTTTATTTTCACTTGAAGATTCCAGCAAGCAAATATAACCAGACACGTACTACCTGATATCATATTCTGTGCCAATTTCAAAATGCCTCCTTAATTTAATTTCAGACCCTGATAATCCACTTACAAATGTAAGGAAACTTACTAGGATACACATACTACTTGTTTATTTTCAAAATGTCTTTCTCTCTTTCTGATACATTGTGTCAGCCAATATAATGCTTGTGAAACGGAATTCCATTTAACATGTGTTTTGTAATATCATCCGTAGTGAAGATAGGTTTTAACAGGAAATTCTTAGAAACGAGATTAAATTGGTGACGGGTAGCAAGCAATTCGAACAGCTCGGCAAAAAACACTTAATTTCGCTTTTCTCTGATTAAGAAATATAAATGTGATATATCATTCACGCCTTTAGTTTTGTTACTTTTATTATTGATGTTGTTTATATTTTTACTTGTTATTATATTTTTTTCTTTGGTGGCGACTTCTTAGAACGGTTTATAAAATAATAGGTGAAGAAAAATGATAACAAATGAAATTTTAAGAGTAAAATCAATAACTTCGTGATCTTTCCAAATGATAAATGATAGGATTCAGCCGCTAAAATTTTCGCTCTGCAAAACAAGGTGAGGTTAGTTGAGATTAGGAGACATAAAAATCACAAAAACTAGTTTTTAATCTAATCAAAGAAATGTAAGATATAAAAATAAAATTCCATTAACAGTGTTGTTGTTGTTGTTGTTGTTGATTGTAAGATGGGGAATCTGAGAAATAATGGTACCTAGCACATAAACATGAGACTGGATTCACAAGGGAAATGAAAAGAAAATCTAGATATTTATACCTTTTGTAAGAGCATTAGCGAGGTGATGGTTACGGACACTAAGACGGCGAGCTGGCAGAAACGTTCGCACGCCGGGCGAAATGCTTAGCAGTATTTCGTCTGCCGTTACGTTCTGAGTTCAAATTCCGCCGAGGTCGACTTTGCTTTCATCCTTTCGGAGTCGATAAATTAAGTACCAGTTACGCACTGGGGTCGATGTAATCAACTTAATCCCTTTGTATGTCCTTGTTTTCCCCCTCTATGTTTAGCCCCCTTGTGGGCAATAAAGAAATAAGAATCGTTAGCTCGCCGGACGAAATGCTTAGCGGTATTTCGTCTGCCGTTACGTTCTGAGTTCAAATACAGCCGAGGTCGACTTTGCTTTCATCCTTTCGGGGTCGATAAATTAAGTACCAGTTGCGTACTAGAGTCGATCTAATCGACTGGCTCCCTCCCACAAAATGTTGGGCTTTGAGGCTAGAGTAGAAAAGAATGGTTACGGATACTACGAAGAAAAGCCCAAAATAGCAGGT
>NC_068991.1:76695016-76710761 GCF_001194135.2 Octopus bimaculoides
TATATATATATATATATATATATATATATATATATTGCTTACATACACGTGTATGTGTGTATGAGTGTTTTTGAGCCAGTTTCTTGTATTATGAAATGTCAGAATATAAGTGTGTTTGTAAATACGGTGATGTTTATAGTTTATGAAAGAACTAATGAGAGAGAAGCTAGCTTATAACAGAAATATCTGGAAGTTGTTCTAACTAAATATTTCTATAGTGACAAAAGAATGTTTTGTTAAAACAGTCGCTCTATTGAAGCATGAAGGATTGTGTAAATTGATCATAATCTGTGTTCGTTATTTTTTCCCATTCTTTCATTCTATCAAGTATCACAGTTTGTTTACAGTCACACACTTATGAAGAAGAAAATATTCGCTGTGAGTTTATTGGAAGATGTACGTACATTTCTAGTCGAAAGCCCTAGGATTCTTGCACTGCAAAAAGCCTTTTTAAGAACCGTACGTTGATGTCAGACGGTGTTTCATCTTGTAACTATTTTATGTTGCAAAGTAGTTTAGTATGAAGTATGTTTAATAACCGAAACGCACCTAAAGTACAATGCAATCGACAAGCACTACAGACCAGGTGAAGTTAAAGTTTATTTCACATTAGTTATTGTGTTTGGAGCTGAGCTCTGTGGCCGACATATACTCAATGTTATTATCGCTGAAAACTCGTGAAACGATCTCCAAAACCTGTAAGAGACAACGCTGTGCCTAGTTACCGAGAACTAAGATAGTAAAGTAAATAATTGTTTGAAATTAAAGATAATTGGTAACATTTTTTCGTAAAATATTACAAAGTGGTTATCAAAGAATACAAAAATTGTGAGTATCAAAAGACATTTTTTAAAAAGGAGTTGGCAAACTTATTTTATAAAAACTTTTATTTTTCCGCCATCATTATTGACTATACTGGTCGAATTAATTTTGACTCGAATTTACAGGTCTAATAGGCTAGAGCTTATTCCGGTTTCCGTAAACTTTAAGCGACCAAGAGTAGAAGACTTTCCCTGAGCGGGACGTCAATCTGTCAGAGATAACTACGGTGAAGAAGGAGGAATTCCAACCACGTTTCGTGGATCGCTACCTCAACAGCTCCTTCATATGATCCAGTGACTAAGGCATCATCAGGAGGAACCACATCTGGTTTCGGCCCCTACTCCTCTACCTTTTTCGACGTGGCGCCCCCCCACCCTTCGGAGGTGTCTTCAGCGCTGGTATTCAGTGCATTTTTTGGGTGGGGGGGGTGCCTTTTGCTCTTTGGTTTCTTCGTTGCAGCGCCAACGAATGTCAGCGAGCGAATGACCTACCAGCCAAATTTACCTTTAAAGACACGCCGGCAGGCTCCACCAGCTAACTGTCACGTGACACAATCTAAACTTCAACTGACCAATGGAGGGAAAGGGCGCGTAGTTTTACCCTGCGCCCTCTCTAGACCTACCTTCCAACAGAGTCGTGTTAGCTTCAGTTCCAGCAGCCAGAGCCGACCAACCAGCTTCACCTAGCGATGCTATTTCTTAGTCGGCATGTTATGGCTTTCTCAAGAAAACAACGCCTCATTCAATCCGAGAATAGAACCCATGATTTAACAACCGGGAGCCCAAAACAAAAACCATAATGTCACACATCTTCACTAAACGAGTAAAGATAAAAAAAAAAGAGAGAATTTTTAAGGCCCTTACGTCTTCCATGGGAATTAAAGGAATAATTGAAATAGCAACAATTGGGAATTGATTTTACGTTGCAGAGATTATTTGTTGTAAGCTTATTCTCCCATACAAAGCACTTTCCAACAGTGAATAAGAAACAGGAATTTACAATTTTATGCATTCGTTTCATGAATGAATTAACATTCAATTTAAAGGCGTTTAAAATTCTTTGCTATATTTACTTCATCTGTTTCTGTTATTATGCATGACCAGTGAATAATGAAAATGGGATTTCTTTAAACGTCAAGAAGGAAATATTTTTTAATAAAAATAATAATTCAGAATTAGTTTGTTTTGTTTTTGGGTTTTTTTTCTTTGTTGTTTGTTCTTGTTTTGTGCTTTTTAATACGATTGGCCTGACTTCTTTTTTAACAAAGTATGCTGATAATCCTTTATACTTTAGGTACAAGGCCTGAAATATTGGTGGGGAGGGAGCTAGTCGATTACATCGACCCCAGTACATGACTGGTGCTTATTTTATGGTGGTGGTAGTGGTGGTGGTGGTGTTGCTTCTCTTCTTGGTGATGTCGAATCTGCTGAGTGTGGTGTTGATTGGTTGAATTGGTTGAGTTGGTTGGTTAGTTTGTTGGTTAATGGAGCTGTTTTATTTGTTCTGCTGATGGCGGTGTAAGGTTGGTTTGCTATTGGATTTTTTTTACTCTTGTTGTTGTTGTTGTACTATTGGGCAGTCGACTTTGAGGTGGTTTTTGCTACCTCAAAGGTAACAACGTGGCCTTCTGCCTTCAACGGCCACGTGTAGGTTTGTGCCGTCCGGCAGTTTTACTAAATCTGGGAGATTTTCAATCGTCTCTCGATTCGCTTGGATCAAGAGCTCCATCCCCTGTCCTACCCAGTTTTGCTGTTCCAGGACGGCAACTTCTAGTATATTTATTTCCTCCTCAAAGTCATACCAGGTGATTAACACCAGCCATCTTATCTCTATCTCGGGCGAAAGCAGATGCTGTTAAATTTTTGACAAAATTAAATAAAATTGAATACAAGTACATATAAATAAACACGAGAAATTGTTTGGACTTACGAGAGACGATCCGACGACACCAGTCAGAAAGAGAGAGAGAGATGGATGGATGGATGGATGGATGGATGGATGGATGGATGGATGGATGGACGGACGGACGGACGAATGGATTAAATGACACAGACATGAAAACTTACATTGAGGACTTTAAGTTTCTGCATTTTATCAGCCTGTTTATCAGCTCAGCGTACTTAGGGCAAAAGTGAGCCGTGTACTAGTTTCGTTCATTCATGATGGGTCGCATATTTGCTTTGCTTTGTTTTCATTTGTTTGTCAGGAAAATCGGGGTGGCGTATAGAACAAAAACGGATGAGAGACACTGATTTAGTAGTTTTCTCGTCAAATGATAACTAAATTCATGTGCTACCCTATCTAAACACAGAACAGAGCCGAACGGTGGAAGCAAAGTAAAGATGTAGGACTTACGTTGGCTACGACAATGACATGCGTTCTTCCTCTCACAGATGTAAATATATAGACTGAAAAATCATGTGATGATTGTGAGTTTATGTCCCGTTACTAGTCAAGCTATGAAAAGGCTTGTGGTCTAATGGTTAAGATGTTGGGCTTATGATCGCTAGGTTACGGGTCCAATTATCTGACTGAGTGACACGTTAAGTCCTTGAGCAAGACATTTCATTTCGCGTAGCTTCACTACACTCAGTTAACAATAAGTACCAGCGCCAGCTGGAAGCTAACTCTCTGAATGGGCTGGTATCCAATCCAGTTGAAGGAAACCTGTACACTTAGGTTTAAACACTGCAGAGACCAGGATAAGGTCTGGTGTAATGAGCGTGTAGACTCGACTAGCTTTTAACTTGAATTGGTAAGGTATCGAACATACGACATTGTTCATAAAAAGTAATACCTCACCAAGAATATAAAGATGACTGTGATATTTTTGGAAGGGAAAATATCTTCAGAATTTTTGCTACAGAGAAAATAACATTTCAATGCATTTTTGTTACCTTCTTCGGCCCTGAGACGTAATTATTTGGAGTCTGACTTACAAACTAAATAAATACACATCGATTACATAATACTGCCTGTTTGGTAATGGCATTCATTAGAAAATAGTTTGAGTACACCACCGATAGCCAATTCAGTTATTTACGGAGACTGCACACTGCTTTTGACGAATTACAAATCATGAACTTTTTTACTTCTAGTCTGACATTTTATCAACCAGACGATTTGAAGATCTCAGGGCTAAAAGAACAGAGTAAAAAGGAAAACGAAAAAAAGAAAAATGTGTCATTTTAGCTATATTGCTCATTTAAAACATACAAAACTTCAAATTCAATTTTTATTTTCGTCGTGCGACTGTACCATGATCATTGAAACAGTTCCACTACAATTGCTGGAAATTTAAAGACATGATTTCTTTTTCTACCCTGTTGAACTTACAGTTAAATTGTTGCATGTCTGTAATATGAACCTTTTGACATCATTTATCGATTGGTCTCTGTTCTTTTGTACGTATATAAAATTTAAAATTTTCAACGTACATAAGTTTCACACTTCAAGAAATAAAAGTGAATTTAAGTAGTTTAAATAGCTCTTTCAATATGTAATTACTTTAGTTTCAACACACAGTCACAGGTCAAGTCAGGTCACTGGAAAGAGAGTGTAAGATCCAGAAAAAAATGTCGAAAAAAATATGTGCAAAAAAACGGAAGTTAGAAAGCAAACGAGAAAGGTGGGAAGATAGAAAGAAAGAGGCGGGAAGAGACAGACTCAGGTAGACAGAGAGCATAAGGAAAAGGTAGAGTTAGTAGGTGATAGACTTAACAAATAACAAAGTAAAACGGAGAAACTTGGAAGAACTTGGAGTGAGATAGAATGCAATGGGGAGAAAAGAAAGAAAGAAAGAAAGAAAGAAAGAAAGAAAGAAAGAAAGAAAGAAACAAACAAACAAACAAACAAACAAACAAACAAAGAAGAAAAAGGAAGGAAGAAAACAAAGAAAGCAAATGAGAAAACTAGCTCTAAGTTTTGTGAAGTAGTCTACCATGACGGAGGAGGAGGAGGAGGAGGACAGTTAGAAGCATTGTTCAGCTTTATTAGATATCATCAATGAAGCATGGTCTTCTCAAATCTAGTTTGATCAGTGGACATATATATTTACGAATAGAAATATTGTTACGAAGACTTTTGGAACAACAAAGAAACAAAGAAAGAAAGAAAGAAAGAAAGAAAGGAAGGAAGACGAAAAAAGAAAGGAAAGAAAGAAAGACGTTTGTATGAAATCGTGTCAATGGTCGTGGATGGTTCTTGAAACGTTTGACCTCTCCCTGCCATATTTGGAGTATTTATCATTTCGTTTTACTTTTTAAAATAAACATCATAAACACTCATACTGTTGTGCGAGAAATGGCTTTATAATATGAGGCTTAAAAGATAAAAACCGGTTATTATATGGTATTAATAAAATAGACATTGAAAATTATATTTTATTAAATGCGTGACTTTAAAGATAAGAAACGTTATTATAATGGTATTAAATATTTTTAGCGTTATATTGAAAATAAAATTATTTAAATATAGATGGAATTATAATTCATACGGATGGTAAATGTGATGGGAAAACATTTGCGGAGTAAATCAAACTGGTAACTAATTTAAGGCCAATGTAGGTTTTCGTTTGTCTCATCAGAATTAAAACTACGTTCAGATAATGAATTCCATTTTATCAACCTCCAAGCTAATTTCAGAATCTCTCGAATGCAGCCGAACGTGTTATTTTCATCACTTTTGGATAAGTCACGTGAGTAAATGATTACACTGATAACTTCTAACTTTAGCCGTGTTTTTTATTTGTTTCAATTATTGGACTGCGGCCATGTTGGGGCACCGCTTTGGCGGGATTAGGTGAATAAATTCTCTCCAATACTTATTTCTTTAAAGCTTGGTATTTATTCTTATTATTAGTTTTGTCGAACCGCTAAGTTACGGAGACGTAAGGAAGACACTTACCCAAGGTGGGGACTGAACCCGGAACCATTTGGTTGGAAAACAAGCTTCTTATCACACAGCCACGCCTGCGCCTATATATTCATGTTATTATATCCTGATGTGTGTAAAGGTTCGACGTTAGAATCAAAATAACTTGCACCTCTATATTCGACAGTTCGTGAAAGTAGCTCTAATGTTATGAAAATAATAAATTTATGTGTGTACAGAATAAGATGGGGAAAAAAAAACATCTTTTATCCTTTAGCTGTTTCAGTCATTGGACTGCGGCCATGCTGGAGTTCTGCGCTGAAGGGTTTAGACGAACAAATAGAAGTCGACTTTGCCTTTCATCCTTTCGGGGTCGATAAATTAAGTACCAGTTGCGTACTGGGGTCGATCTAATCGAATGGTTCCCTCCCCCAAAAATTTCGGGCCTTGTGCCTAGAGTAGAAAAGATTCTTTAACACCATAGGACATCATTATCCGACAGTAATTATTTTATTACTAACTTCATTAACCTCAATAGATAGATATATCATACCCTTTGCGAGGTGAAAGACCCTAGATTATTGAGTTAATAATATGACACAAAGTAAAGTAAAATATATATTCGTGTAAAGTCATATTTAACACGTTCAAGTGCATTCGGATGTATGAAGACCTTTCGCTACAGAACTAGTCCCGAGAAGAAATTTCCAACCTTGGGCTGTGAATGATGTAATTGGATCGTAGGATACATGCGTATGCTACTGTGTCTTTTAGCTTTGTCAGCTACGAAAACCAAACCCGTTGTTCAAAGTCTGACAAGAACGAAACCATTCTTACAAAAATAGCATATAGTATGTAGGCTAATGTGCATAAAGCTTAGTCAAACTAGAATTAAATAATGCCACATGAAGCAGTGTTGAATAAACTTGTGTTAAGTCATATTTAACACGTTCGAGAGTATTCGGGTGTGAGAATACCTAATTGACGAAGGGAAAAGATGCAGTCTTCAATCCAGTGACTTCGTTCACACTCCAAAATATGTCTTGACAAATGTCTAAGAGTAGAATATTCTCCCGTGGCTACTTCCACAGAAACAATACTTATAATAAGATATGCTTTGAGAATGATAGAAAAACAATCGGATAAATGCATAACAAAAGCCCCAGGACTAACAACATACAGATACTAGCAATATTAGGAACGACATTGTTGTTGCTTTGAGCATTTTCCTTACCGTAAAAACAACAAAGTCATTTCTAAATATTGTTCACACTCAAAACACTCAGAGCTGAATCAGTTTTTCAGTGAAAACACGCAATGCAATGAAGATTATTGAATAATAATAATAATAATAATAATAATAATAATAATAATAATAATAATAATAATAATCATTATACTCCCAACTTCGTACAAGCACACATAATCATGCTCTCTCTCTTTTTCTCCCCCATCCTATCTCTCTATTTCTTCCACACACACACACCCTCTCTCTCTCTCTCTCTCTCTCTCTCTCTCTCACCCACACACACACGCACACACACACACACGCTCATACAATTCTATTTCACTCACTCGTATTCTCTCTCTTATCTTTTCATCGTTAACGCAATAAAACTTTCATGATTCAATTTAGCCGACGGTAATTTACTGAATTTTTGATAGTAAACAGCAGTAGAAGAAGAAGAAGAAGAAGAAGAAGAAGAAGAAGAAGAAGAAGAAGAAGAAGAAGAAGAAGAAGAAGAAGAAGAAGAAGAAGAAGAAGTGGCAGCAATTGTAATTTTTGTTGATGTTTTTGTCATTATTCTAGTTGTTGTTGTTCTTGTTGTTGTTGCTTCCTGTGTCTTTTTTTCCCCCTCTTTGATCCCTTGAACTGTTTAACTGAATAAAAAATTCATAAAACATGGTGAAAATGGATTGTTGCATCGAAAATGTGGGGGGTTTTTTGTGATTTTTTTGTGATTTTTTTTTTAATGGCTTAACCAGACGATGAAGAAGACCGCCATGGGCTGATGGAAGAAAGCCGAAGTTGTGTTCACAGAGATGGGGGTGAGTTCTAATGGTGAACGTGTAAGTATTGTCATGCAAAAGATGTGGTGCGCGCAAGCGGGTTGTCCCCGTTCGGATCGTGCTGCAATGGTCCGGTGTTGGTGTGTAAGACGGTATCCGGCGAATTTCTCTACAACGATTCATCTACAGCAAAATTATCTATGGATACAATTCATCTACAACCACACACACACACATACACACAAACATACACACACACGTACATGCAACCAAACACACACACGTACATGCAACCAAACACACACTCACACACATACCACCACACACACACACACAAACACATACAACCACACACACACATACAACTACACACACACGTACAACCCACACACATACAACCACTCACACACATACAACCACACACAGCCACATACATACACATACACATACATACAACCACAAACACACACACATGCATACAATCACACACACATACACACGCACATACAACCAGACACACACATACAACCACACACACACATACATAAAACCACATATACATACAACCACACACACATACAACCAGACACACACATACAACCACACTCAAATACGCATAACCACAAACACACACACTCACACACATACAACCACACACACATACATACAATCCCACACACAACCACACACACATACACACACACACACACACGCACACACACACAACCACACATAGATAAATTGTTGTAGACGAATTCACCCAGAACCATTGTAAAGAATTGTATTGTGAGACGATAATCGTTTTAACCCCAAATCAGTCCTAATCGAAAAGACATACAATCAAAAACGTATTCAGTGCTTCTCCTACTGAAGTGTTCTTCCTTTTGTTTTTATGTTTTTTTAGCGTGTTATGAGATTTTTGGCTGCAAAGAGACAGGATTCTTTATGTAAAGACTATTGTAAGAAGCGTGGGCTGTGATGAAAGGCTTGTATTGTAAAAAGTGTTTTCGATCGAGGGAACGATTGTGAGGTGAGGCGATGTGGGTTGTGTTGTAGGAAGTCAAGGGTGTGATGTGAGGAGACCGAATTGTCATCTAAACGTTGTGATGTAAGATTTGTAACTTAGGAAGACGGGGTTGTAATTATAAAGAGAAAAAGCATCAGGAATGTAATCTAAGAATACATGTTGCGTCGTAAGAATACATTGTAACCCTGTCTCCGTACAGATCAACACTTATATCACAATAATGTACAAAGACAGAGTTGTGTTGTAAACACATTTTTTTTCCGTAATCCAGTTTTTTAAGACGTGTGGTTGTGGTATAAAGATGCAGGGATGTGATGTAAAAAGACGGTACTGTGATATAAGAAGACAAGGCGTGATGTAAGTGTTTAAGGTAAGATTATGATATAAGAAAATGTAGTTATGATATAAAGAGTCAGGATTGCATTGAAAAGAATCAGGACTGAGATGAAAAGAGACAATGTCGTGTTGTAAGAGATGTTTCCGTAATACAAGTTATCTTAATAAAAAGCCAGTTTCTAAGTAATCACAATTCTAATACCGCTCTATCCAGTACAGTTCCATTCAGTACAACTCCATCGAGTAATTCCTATGATGCAGGAACCGAAATGACGTTTAAGTCCGCAAAAAGGCTTCGATTCCTGGCAATAGCTTTATTCATGCTGCCGTTGTTTTCGAAAATTGAATGTTATGATGTCATATTCTCTCTCTCTCTTCCTCTCTCTCTATCTTTCTCCCTTTCGCTCTCTCTCTCTCTCTCTCTCTCTCTCTCTCTCTCTCTCTCTCTCTCTCTCTCTCTCTCTCCTATAAACATGGAGGTGGAAGCTCGATATTGCTTCTCAACTCGATATACGTAATTATTGTGAAGAGATTTTACAGAGAAATTAGAATTTGTGGCAAGCATGCATTTCTTGTAAGCATGAAACTACTTCCAGACTTGCATTGAGTTAATAGGTTTGAACATCCGCCGATAGAGATCTCTTGTTATAAAACTGTTAATTATATAACGTAGAGATTATATAAAATATGATTAATTATAAAATGAATTGTTGCAGAGATTTATCAGCACATGCCTTAGATAAATCAATTATGTTATCAGTATTATTGGATATTAGAATGAGGTTGGTAAATCCATTGTAATATCGGTTTTCTGCATAATCTAGAGATATAGACTAAAATCCCTTAATCAGACGATGAAGTGCAGGGACGAGGGTTGATGGAGGAAGGTGGTGAAGGAGAGAGGGGTGCGTTTTAATGGTTGCGATGTATTGGGAATGAAAGGATATCGTGTTAGGAAATTGGTTGTAAGGGTTGTGCTATAATAATTATGAGTGCAGATGCAAGGATTGTGTTGTAAGAAGATGGTTGTTATTATTTCTCCCCAAGTCAGTTAACAGATCTACAATCAAAGGCGTTCCAGTCGTGATCTTCTCGTCTTATTTGTTTTTAGATACAATATATCTAGTACTACATTTATTGAAGTGATCTTCTTTGAGGTATTATGGTGTGATTTGATGAAGATTTGGCTGCAAGGAGACTAGGTCTTTATGTAAAGACCTCAACGTGAGATGTGTGGGTTGTGATGAGAGGATTGTATTGTAAAAAGCGATAGGAGGATCGTGCTGTAAGGAAATGGGGTTGCATTGTAAGGAGACAGGATTGTTATGTATGCTGCCAACTAACAAAAATTGATTTAATGCATGCATTTATTATCAGTGGGACTGAGACTTGATATCTTATAATTTATAATTACTCTTATCAAACGACATGTTATCATTAACGGAAAATCGAATGAGTTGATATTTTGCATCTAATCACAGTACCAACACAGGTTCGTTTTCAGTGACTCGGTACACTTACCTGTTTCTTAGGTACTATAGGACGATACAGTTTACTACACGTTTTATGCTCACTTGCAGAGTGCTGGGATCAAACCCTTTCGTTCATCTAGAAAAAGCAATAGGAAATTCTCTCCAGTGTATTGTTGCTTGGAATCAGTAGGATTACCAAAAGTTTTATCTCCAAGAATCATTTTCAACGATATTAACTTGGTAAATAAACACCAAAAAGAAAAAATAATCAGAAAGATCGCAGCAATGATGAATTTGCTAATTAAATATATTTTATAAAATCTCTGTGTTTTATAATTAATATTCCATCGAGGTCAACTTTGCCTTTCATCCTTTCAGAGTTGATAAAATAAATACCACCTGACCACTGAGTTCGATTTAATCGATTTACGCCCTTCCTCGAAATTGGTGGTCTGTACCAAAATTTGAAACTAATGCTTCTATAGCTAAGACTATATCGATGAATGTTCAAAACCACTCACCAGTAGACACTAGTAGCTTATGTTTGACAAAAAGTAGATAAAAGTAGTTCAGACATAAAACGAAAACACTTTTAAGGGGAATGGCATTCACCATCCACCAGTAATACTCTTCGCACTTTCGTCCGGTCCCTTCAAAAACATTTTAAAATTTATTTATAAAGATAACAATAGCAAGCCAGTATTTTTTAGTCATTAATTTCACTTGTTTAGTTCAATGCACAAAAAATATAATCAATAAAGTCTAATTTTATTTTTCGTGATAGTATATTTTTATGTTGGATTCTAATAGTTAGTCTCTGGCAAAAGAAAAATATACAAAGAATCTACGAGCAAAACGAGGGTCTCCGACATTTTAGAAATTAATCAAATCATCAAATTACAAATATTAGTCTATTGTTGTTGTTGTTGTTACTATAAACACTGACGCTTCGCGTTGGCATCAATATGTAAAGTTATATAGTACGCCCCCTCGTGACTGATTTTTGTGTAATTGTACATTGTAAATAGTGAAATATGTCAAAACGAATTTACATTTGCGTCAATACGATACTTGCTATGGCATAAAATACCAATTTCATTCTATTATATCAATTTATAATCTTATCACTTTGCTCTTATTTTATAATAATAATAATAATAATAATAATAATAACGGTTTCAAATTTAGGCACACGGCCACTACGTAACTGGGTACTTATTTTATCGACCCCGAAAGGGATGAAAAGCAAAGTCGACCGCGGCGGAATTTGAGCTAAGAACGTAAAGACGGACGAAATGTCGCGAAGCATTTTGCCCGGTATGCTAACGATTCTGCCAGCTCACTACCAATAATAATAATAATAATAATAATAATAATAATAATAATAATAATAATAATAATAATAATAATAATAATAATAATAATAATAATAATAATAATAATAATAATAATAATAATAATAATAATAATAATAATACTCTGATGCAGTACCAGGCACTGGCTTTCATGGCTTCTGATCTGAACTGATGTTAATATGTACATTGTTTTGTCTTGGTATAAAAGATGGGCTGCAGCAAATATTCTGCTCAATAAAAACAGATTTGCTTGTCAGTTGTTTGAACTTAACCAGTTGATCATGTCCCTTAGTGGCTGATGATATGTGCATCTCTCATCACGAGCAGAAGTAGTGGGGGAGCATCATAGCCATGTGTTGAGAGGAATTCTTTGGCGTTTGAATTCTTTGGAGGTTTCAAAGCGACGAAAATATTTTGACAAATTAAATTTATATGTTGAAGTGAATCTAACGGTTTTTGTATGTTTTTAAATGGCTTATAAACATCTTCCACGCTTCAATTGATTTTGTTTCAGCACACGATCTCAGATCAGGTCACTTGCTATGCAAGTACATCTCCGTAACATCAACACAAAATGTGTTAGTTAACGCATTCAATGTACACACTTAATGTATATAGTGTAAGAAGAGTTGATGAATATGCACCCGAAATCCGAAATTGACTCTTGAATAACTTCGTGGTAAAACGAATACAAAACAATTTCTATTGGTAAGTATGTGTGTTTAGGTATATATGTATGTGCGTGTGTGGTGTGTGTCAGTGCGTGTGTGTTTAGGTGTGTATGTTGTATATTATAAATATGTATGTGTTTAGAGATGCATTTCAATATGTTTTAGTAACGCGAAACCTCATTGTGCCTTTTGGCACTTGAGGTGACTGCAAAATCATTCCATCGTCTGACACTAAAAGCGTCCTTGACAACTTGTTCCATTGTATATATGTATGTTCATATATATAATTTATATATCATATATATTATATATTTATAAATGTACGCGTGTGTGTACGTGTGTGTGGTGTGTGCGCGTGTGCACGTGTGTGTGTGTATGCGTGCGTCTATGTGCATGTGTGCATGTATGCGTATGTGTGCGTCTATGTGCGTGTGCGTATGTGTGTGTGTATGTGCACTAAACACTCCTCCGAATCACAAAATTCAGAACATTCAACCTATATGGCCTTATCATGTTCAAAGAGACTTACAAAATAAATTTGACAACATAATGAATATTTAGCCACTTTCAGTATTAGATTTAATGAAGCTGCTATCTTTAGCACGATTTACGAGAAATGTGAAAGTTGATTGGACAAAGTTGTTGACTACCATTTATGGAAACAAGGAAATTGCGAGTACAATGAGATGAAAATGATGTATAAATCATACCCTTTTAGCTTTACCCCAGATTTACGAGAGCAAGTCAAAAATTATATGCACTTTTGTTTCAGTAGTTTATTAAACCAAAAGCAAGAGAAAAAGAATTACATCAGTTTGTGACAGTCTCCTCACTTTTTTATGTATTTCTAATGGTCTACAAGCTTATTCAATTGGAGAAGGTTTTTGGCTGGTTGCATTCATGCACCGCTTTCTGCGCTTCTTCATCCTTAGCAAATCGACAACCTCGTAGAGGATGTTTTCAGCAGTCCAAAAAGGTGATAGTTGGAAGGGGCGGAATGTGGACTATATGCAGGGCGTTTTAGCAACTCTAAACTTAATTTTTCAATGGTGTGAGCGGCCGTATGTGAGCTTGCAATGTCATGCTACAAAAACATTTGTTTTGACAATAGACCTCAGCATTTTACGCGAATTGCCAGAAAGAAAACTGAAGCAATCAAGATCAAACCACGGTTCCGTAATCGCAAGAGTACCAATTTTTGGCACACGAGCGCTGAAGGCAGTGCGGTCAATCTAAAAAAAGGTTTTGGTGAAAGTGTGGGTAATTTTTGACTTCTTGTGTACATAGATACGTAATGGATATCTCTCAGATGGTTAAATAAGGATGTGAGATTTATGCAGGAGGCTTGCATCAGTACTTGAATGAAGCTTATTCTATCAACTCCGAAAGATGTAATGCCAAACTGGTCTTGGCGGTATTGGAAACAAGAACATTTTATTCAACGCTGAAATGATTCCGTCTGGTCGACACTCAAAGATGGCTAAATAGAAGAAAAATAAATAAACAGAAAATGTTCTTACTTTATTACTTAGACGTAAACATAAGTATTATTCCAAGAACCTTTGCAAACCAAACTGTGATTTCTCAGTCTGATAGACTCAAATTTTCAGAAATCTTAGCAGGTAAGATCCGTAAAGAAAATGTGTAAACGGAAGGAATTTCAGAAATGTGTAGTTCTAGAGGAGAAGGACAAGCTAAGAGATTTATTAGCAATGGGGATGTTATGAGCCAGACATTAGACTGTATTCTGTGGTGAGATCCCAGCACAGGAGTTCAGGATTTTGGTAGTTTGGGGGGGGGGGAGTATGGCGTCACCCCTTAGTCCTCACTACTTCCAGGTATTCTCTGATCCGGGGTGTCAGTACCTGCCAAGGCTCCAAATTATAGGTCAAACAGCTGAAGACAGTCATATAGCTAAGACATACAAGGCTCGTAGGAACTGGACCCTTGACATAGGCATGCACGTGGCTGTATGGTTAAGTTCGCTCACAACCACGTGGTTTCGGGTTCAGTTCCTTTTCAGGGCTCCTTGAACAAGTCTCTTTTACAATAGCCCCGGGGTTGACCAATGCTTTGTGAGTGAATTTGGTAGGTGGAAACTGTGTTGAAACCCGTCATATATGCATTGATGCGTGTATTTGTGTTTGTTCTGCTACCATTTGACAACCGGTATTGTTTTGTTTACGTCCCTTGATTTACCATTTCGGCAAAGACAGATCGATAGAATAGGTATTAGGTTTTTAAAAAGGTATAAGCACAGTAAGCACCGGGGTCAGTTTGCCCGACCATTTAAGGTGCAGCCCTGGCATGCCCCCAATCTAATAACTGAAACAAGTAAAAAAAAATGAACGAAAACAAGAGAAATAGAAATAATCCATTTCTAAATCTCTCAGAGAGATTTATGCAGTAGCAGCACGATAAGGTGATAGTATGTTGTCAACAGGCGAAGAGGAAAACAGCTCCAATAGTTAACACTATTTTGGATTATTATTTACCTGAAAAATAATTAAAATTGTAATTCACATGTTTTAATTAGCCCTTCATATTTACCATTGATTATTCTAACTTAATGGAATTATCTGTTTACGGTACCGTCTTCTCAGATTTGTTACGGAAGGGTTAATATGTTCAAATATTGGCCAACGACTAGATTTCTGTAAATTAAGTAAAGATCATCGAAAACCCGATATGACGAACTGTGGATTATTGAACAGATTATACTTTGAAAAAAAGCAATTATCTTTGCGCATCACAAAAATTGGTAAACGAAAGCAGGACAAACAAATTCTTTGATGTTACTGGCAGTACAAAAGGACGGGGAAATAGCCATTAACGAATCTAATTTGAAGACCGCAGAAGTAGTTTTAAAATAGTTTTTACTGAAATATATGAAAAGAGAGATATCACCAGATCTATCTTTTCCTTGCGTATAAATATTATTCTGAAGATATGTCCTAGAGGTTAGGATATTTGGCTCGTGATTATAAGGTCTTAGGTTCAATTTCTGCTCTAGGCAGTGCACTGTGTCCTTCAGTGCAGTACTTCATTGAACGTTGTTTCTGTCTATTCGGCTGTAAATTAGTATCAACTCGATACTGTTGCAGCTCTCTTCCCATCTGTCTCCTCTCTCTCTCTCTCTCTCTCTCTCTCTCTCTCTCTCTCTCTCTCTCTCTCTCTCTC
>NC_068991.1:76711256-76713440 GCF_001194135.2 Octopus bimaculoides
ATATATATATATATGCAGTTAATAAGTATAACACTACTTCTCCATTTTCTGGATTTTAATTTGAATATATATATATATGTATATATATATATATATATATCGATCTATCTAATTCTTTCCTTTCCCAAATGTACCACAGATCACAGAGAGATGAATGTCTGCTCACGACATCATATGCACCTAAAACAAATAGCGAAAGCATGGTGTATGGTATGCTACCAAACCATAATCGCTCGGAAGTGGCGGCTCGCTGGGCATACTTAAATATAATATTATTGAATAAAAAAAAATAACTGAATTGTGGATGTTTAAATATACATTTATTCCTACATAACTCAATATAATATATCTAATAGTAGAAAAACAGCAGTTCTTCCTTGAATCTTATTTATTTGATAATCTGTCAGATTTTTCATGATTTTCCTATGTTGTCAGTTATTAGATAGAACATTATCTGATGACACGTCATCTAAATAAATTATGAACAACTGAACGGATAAACATATTAAATTTCTGGGTATCTTCACCAAACATTGCTGGTAATTTTTTTATCATAAACAAGTTGACACATCAATTGTAAATATGAAATATTAGATATTGTAGAATATTGTGTTTTTTTTTTTTTAAGAGTACACAAATAGGTGTGTATATTTACCTGACTAAATGGCAGTTAGTTTTGATACAACGAGATTCGGAAATATTTCAACAAGTAGAAAAATGTGTTATTTTCTAAATTGCTTTTAGAAATATTTGTAAAAGCTAAGAGAGATTTAAAGAAAAATCATGAGATAGCTCTGTGACTTGCGTCACACGGCTAGCTCATGTGATTCTCTTAGGTTCTCTCGAGAAAAACTGATTTTACTTATTGCTTTATCCAGACACCTAGAGTAATTTCGGACCAAAACTTTTGAGAAAACAATCGTAAATTAGGCAATTCCCTGTCTGCTCAAAATATTGATTTGCCTGACCTTGTGTCTATTTGCAAATAGGTGAAACACATCAGCGTGATGTATCTTGGTTATAATCACTCCTCAAGCGTTCACGAAATTAGAACTGCTGAGCTCTCAATTTCTTAGCAATTTCTCTAATAACACAAACGTTTGAATGTCTCAATAGAAATTAATGCGAAAATGATTGTTTATGTCTAAACTAGAATTACAACATTAAGTAAATAACGGCAAAGACATGAGGTAAAATAAAGGACAATATAATATATTAAAGTGTTATCCATCATATAATGGGTAACTGTGGAAGTATATTTTTGCCACCGTTGGGTGATATCAAGAAATAAAGAAAACATACAATAATTATAATTTAATTGTTATCAAATTTAACAGTTATCTTGTTGCTTATACAAAATTCATGAAATGGATACTCATTTCTAAAACAATTGTGATTTCTTTAAAATACAGGGTGGACCAAAACTCACGCACCATGAATTTGTTTTGAAATTAGTTTTCGGAACGTACAGTATATATTAAATATTTAATTTTAGTGTGTGACTTTTGGCCCATCCCGTATTATTAAATAAAATGTATTTCTCATTTGTATAACTCCTCCCACAAATATCCTATCATTGACCCCTATCGGTTCCTCTTCTTCCTCCTCCCACCAAGATTGACTTTCGAACTCCTGCATCTCTCTTAACTCTTTCTATTTCTCTTTTTCACCCTCTCTCTCCCCCACATCTCTCTCTCTCTCTCTCTCTCTCTCTCTCTCTCTCTCTCTCTCTCTCTCTCTCTCTCTCTCTCTCCTTCTTTCTCTTCGAGGAAAAGCGTGACTGGAAAATGCAACTAATCAACCAACGTGTATATCGGTTTAAGGCGGCGAGCTGGCAGAATCGTAAGCACTCCGGGCGAAATGCTTAGTGGTATTTCGTCTGTCTACGTTCTGAGTTCAAATTCCGCCAAGGTCGACTTTGCGGATCTATTTTAAAACGGGGGCCACATTTTTCATTAATGTTTTACGTAGTGTTTTTGGTACGGAAAGACTTTCAAACTTCGTATACTTATCTATTTTGTGTTATAGAACAGAAAAATATTTTTGTATTCGAATTTATTTCATGTAAAAAATTGTCTTATTTCGATAATTTCAACCAATCACTGACAAGTATTCAGTTGTTTATATTTACTCCTTTGGCTGATTAAGCGATGTAAAGCGTATTTAATCTCCATACCTTCGTTT
>NC_068991.1:76713450-76715455 GCF_001194135.2 Octopus bimaculoides
TGCTTTAACCCTAACCCTAGGGTTAGAGTTAGGGTTAGGGTTAGGGTTAGGGTTAATTGTTTCAGAATCGTTTGTTTATGTAGTCGGCACTTAATGTATATCGGCTGAATGGACGTCAGTGATTGGTTGAAATTACAGAAATACGACAACTTTAACATGGAATAACTTATGGATTTCTTTTTTTTTTTTTAAGAAGACTAAGAGAAAAAGATGTTTTATATGACACATTCTACCAGTGTTCCAAGTTTCAAAGTGTTTCGTTAATTAAAAATGCGGCCCCCGTTTTAAAAAAGATCAGACTTTGCTTTCATTCTTTCGGGGTCGATAAATTAAGTACCAGTTGCGTACTGGAGTCGATCTAATCGACTGGCCCCTTCCCCAAAAATGCGTATATGTATGTGTCTATGTGTGAATATATACGAGCATACAAAAATACGCATACACACATACATACACATATAAATGTGTATGTATGTATGTGTGTACATATTCAAATCCTAAAAATTTGAATAATACCTGCGTTTAACTCCATTTCTTAATTTATCTATGTCATTAAAAACATTTCACTAAACCCTGGAACTTCTACCTTTCTAAGTAGGCTGTTACATCCTTGGTACTTGTGTGAATTTTTGCTACCCTGGTAACTATCTATTTCTTCCGTATTATTTGTGCACATTGAAAAAATAAACATGCATTTATGTATGTATGTATATATGTATGTATGTATGTATGTATGCGTGCATGTAGATAAAACTCCATCGTAGTGTACAGGGATGTAGAAAAATAATAATAGAAAGTAAAAATGAAATCGCAAGTTATGGCGTTCTTCTTTCTTTATTATATAAAGATAATAATAATAATAATAATAAAAACTGTTAGGTTGTTTGTGTTGTTGTCTCGTGCTGGAGAATCAACGTTTCCATTGATCGACAACAAGACAAAAAAAGGAAACATAAATAAAAGGATTAGATTTTTTACATCTTTATTTAAAGAAGCAATGTCTCCATTACTTCTGACTAATTTTTCTTTCCATTATTATTATCACTGTGTGCGTGTGTGTGTGTGTGTGAGCGTGTTTGTGTATGTGTGTGTGTTTGTGTGCGTGCGTGCGTGTTTGTGTGTTTGTTTGTGCGTGTGTATTTGTGTGTGTTTGTGTATGTTTGTATGTGTGTGTGTGCTTGTGTGTTTGTGTGTGTGCGTGTTTGTGTGTTTGTTTGTTTGTGTATGTGTGTTTGTGTATGTTTGTATATGTGTGTGTTTGTGTGTTTGTGTATGTTTGTATGTGTGTGTGCTTGTGTGTTTCTGTGTGTGCGTGTTTGTGTGTGTGCGTGTTTGTGTGTGTGTGCGTTTGTGTGTGTGTGTGTGTTGTATGTGTGTGTGTGTGTGTGCAAATAGGAACAGCTTTTCTTTCAATCATATATTAAAGAGATGGTTATGTTCAAACCTGATCTTTTTTTTAATAACGGACTTTTAGTATTCCCTCTTTCGTTCTTTCGGTTTCGTGTGACACAATAACTTTCTTAAATTCATTAGTATATTGTCCTATCGGAAATTTCACAATGCCATTTTCAAATTAATAATGCTGATAATGCCAAGCTGTCCGCGCATCTCCCCAATAACACCTGAAGCAGCAGCAGCAGCAGCAGCAGCAGCAGCACAAATGACGATTCCACAGGATAAACAAGTATATTGCCTCCCTTACCGACTACAAACAGAAGGAAACTTCAACATAGCTACAATCAACGGCACCACGCAATCACTTTAGTAGCATTCCTTTTCTAAGTCCACCTTGTGACTTGGTATACTCAATGGAAACCAAGCTTGCCAACCAACAATAAGGAAATAAGGAGTCACCTTTCAAGCCGAAGGGGCCAAGATCTCGCTAACTATGGTTATATGGAAGAATAGATAGATAGATAGATAGATAGATAGATACATACATACATACATACATACATACATACATACATACATACATACATACATACATACATGCATACATACA
>NC_068991.1:76715692-76720314 GCF_001194135.2 Octopus bimaculoides
ATATGTATAGATATACGTATGTGTGTTCGGGAATGTGTATAAACATATATGTATATATATGTATGTATGTATGTATGTATGTATGTATGTGTGTATGTTTGTATAAATATGTATGCACATATATATATATATATATATATATATACACACACACACACACGCACACACACACACACACACAACTAGAATCCAATCACGAAGCCACATTCCACAGATTTTTGAAACAACTTCCATAAATCTCACTTTTCATATTGGTAACAAAATCAAGGAACCATTACATTTCGAAATGTCACATCATTACACTTAAACGACTCAGAGAAGTTTACTTCATGCAAAAGAAATTTCAAGTATTCCTGTAGACTGGTTCCACTCAAAATACTAATGCATGGCCCTGAATGTAGTTCAGGCATTCGCTTAGACAGACAAATAGACAGACGGATAGACAGACAGATTAGACAGACAGACAGACAGATTAGACAGACAGACAGTCAGTCAGACAGACAGACAGACAGACAGACAGGCTGGCAGGCCAGCAGACAGAGAGACAGCAGACAGACAGACAGATAGGTAGATGGCTTATACGGTCAAAGGAGACGTGACTTTAATTTTTTTACTTTTTCTTTTTCCGTTTTTATTTACTCTTCCACTTTTTACCTGAACCTTTTTGTCGTTTTCTCATGGTTTTTCATTTCCCAGCGTCCTGGTTTTCAAATTGAACAGACCATATACTCAGAGCCTGAAGATTGCTTGGAGACACAAGGCGTGTTATAAAGACCTGCTTACTACCGATAGAATACATACGAGACTTAGAATAGGTATCGACGTCTATTTGATAACCAGAACACTTCAAGAAAGTGCCCCAGCATTGCCGTATATATATATAAGACATTATGGAGTGTTGCCTTTTCATTTCAAAAGAAATCAATTACCAATTATCGCGATTTCATATAATAAACCATATGCCCTTCCAGACAATAGGTTAAACCATATCTAAAAACGCTTTTCTCGTGGTTAACGTCGTGTGGTTTATTCACGCAACAATTCATTGTTGGATTTATTCAGATTTAAACTACGCTGTAAAACAAAACATTGCAGAGAAACAAGGCTTCTCATAATGGAACGACTAGTAATTTAATTGTATTAAGTTTTCTAATTTGAATGTTATCATGCGATTAAAATTTTTCTGTTTATTGTAACATGCACGAAATGGTTAGAAACAGTTGTGGAATAATTTCTTGGTTTAATCACCGAAATTAGTGGGAATTTACATATAA
This sequence comes from Octopus bimaculoides, assembly GCF_001194135.2. Lineage (NCBI taxonomy): Eukaryota > Metazoa > Mollusca > Cephalopoda > Octopoda > Octopodidae > Octopus > Octopus bimaculoides. The sequence continues at coordinate 76,716,967 of NC_068991.1, forward strand.
ATATTTAGGACAAAAGTAACTGACGCTCAGGTCGCAGCTAAATTTGAATGAGGACTGGAGATGTGTGAGGAAAGTCTACTGGCTTCTTACCCCACAGCCAGTAGTATCGAGGCACATCGACTCATAGGACGCCGGAATGGCTAGGTACGATAACTTAGGGCTCATGTATAAAGGACGACATTATGCTATAACTTTAAGTTATGAATGTAGGTGCAATCGTGATTCTGTGGTAAAGAAGCTCGTTTTGCAACCATATGGTTTCTGGTTCAGTCCCATTGCACAACACCTTGGCCAAATGTCTTCTACTATAGTCCATAGTCAACCAATACCTTGTATGTGAATTTGTTAGATGGGAACTGTATGGAACTCCAGTGTGTGTGTGTGTGGCCATACATGCATATATTTATATCATTAGCATCCTCATCACCACTTGATAACCGGTATTGGTTTATTGACGCCCTTTAACTGAGCAGCTCGGCAAAAGGCACCGATAGAATAAGAACCAGATTATATTCAACAGTGTCTGTTACTACCCACGAAAACTCGAACTTTTTTACAAAAACTGGAGGCCGGTCTTCCAAAACCGAAAGTTTATTTGTATATCTTTACCCAGAAGTGTAGAAAAATGACTGATCTGATTGACTGATTGGTTAATTGAATGAGTGATTGATAGATACGCGTGAGCGTGTGTGTGTTTGTCTATCTCCTATTTGAAAGCTTTCGAATGAACAGATAAAACGATAAATTCAAATATAAACATCATGGTTTGTATCATGTAAGTAATCACAATTTTCATGAACTTGACTCCACGAACTTATTGCTAAAAAACGGATGTTTTAGTGTTGAATACCGCATATAAATGGTAGCTTCAAAATCTACTCATCGCATATTCAATTTCCATTAAGAGGCAACAATGCAACAAACATTAATCGTGTGAAATTGGCCTCTTTGATGATCAATGACTATGCGTGTGCGTTTGTGTGTGTTTGTGTGTGTATGCGTGTGTCCACATACAAACATATATATTTAGGTGTGTGCGTTTGTGAGTATGTGTATGTGTGTTTGTAATTCCGTTTATTGGAGCGTAAATAATGTAATTCTTTTGATCTACGAAGTAAGCTGGCAAACGTTGAAAATCTATCACATTTCTGCGATTCTTGTCATTGAACCGGCTGCTTTGTTACCAAATACAAAGAATAAAGATTTCTGTGCTTTCGGGGGGGAAAAAAAATTATATTCATCAGACAAATATCAGCAAGAAATTTCCGTAGGAAGTCTTTTAAAGAGCAACGATGGAAAGCGATAAAAAGTCCTTTGTCCTTAATGAAAGTAAAAAAAAAAAGAGAGAGAGTGAAAGAGGGAAACAGACAAAGAGACAGAAATGCAGAGAGAGAAAGAGTGAGTGAGGGAGAGAGAGAATTAACACAAACAATATATTTTAATAACGATAGTTACTAGACAGAGAATGTTACTAATGTACTCATATATAGAATAGCGTGTGTGTGTGTGTGTGTAATCATAATTTGAACTCCGTCAGTTTCGACGACGACTACTATTTACTTAACTAATCAACTAATCTACCGGTTGAATTACCCTTTATGGGGGTGAGTATTCTGCAGAAATGTGTATCCCTAAGATAATCCTCATGTTATGCTCAAATGCACTTGCACAAGATGCCACAGAATGACATCGGATGAGGGATCTCGTGTTTGCGAATGCTAACTAATACAACCCTATGCAAAATATAAACGACAATGGATGCAGAAACGGATACATCGAATGCTTAAGACTATTCAGCCTCTCATCAGAATAAAGAGACGGGCAGCTGGCTTCATGTTTGTTATTTTAAGCGTTTCCAATTGCCTCATGCATATGTGTGTGTGTCAATCTATGCACATGTGTATGTGTATATGCGCGCGCGCGTGTCTGTATATAAGTATGTATAGTGAAGGCGCATGGCTTAGTGGTTAGGAGTATTCGGTTCATGATCATAAGATCATAAGTTCGATTCCCAGTGGCATGCTGTGTTCTTAGGAAAGACACTTTATTTCACGTTGCTCCGGTCCATTCAGTTGGCAAAAATGAGTTGTACCTGTAATTCAAATGGGGCCAGCCTTGTCACATTCTGTGTCATGCTGAATCTCCGTGAGGATTATGTTAAGGGTATGCCTGTCTGTGGAGTACTCAGCCACTTACATGTTAATTTTATGAGTAGGCTGTTCCGTTGATCGGATCAACGGGAACACACGTCGTCGCAACCGACAGAGTGCCAGTTTATAAGTATATGTATATAAAATACATGTGGTTGTGTGTGTGTGTGTGTGTGTGTGTGTGTGTGTGTGTGTGTGTGTGTGTGTGTGTGTGTGTGTGTGTGCGTGTGTTCATGGAAACAGCCAGTTTTTTAGACATATATTGAAAAGCTGGGTATATGTTCAAATTTAATCGTTTTTTTATTAAAGTATTTTGGTGTCTGCGTATCGGCAAATAATTCGCTTTCTTTATCAACATTTCCAGGCTATCTCAACCTGATCTCCAGGATGTGCAAAGCTATTCACTTTTGTTTTGACTTTTTTTTTTATAAAGGAATAACTAATTTTTATGTTATTTCTATTGAATATGTTTCCATATTTGTTATTGTTAGAGACGTTCTTATATAACATTTTTTTTTTATAAAATTGATGTTGGTTCAGCATAAACTAGTTTATACCTTATTAATTTTATACTTCCTTTTCTTCGCTTTTTTTATGGTTTGCTGTAATTATTTAATAAATGATAAATGTTTATCGCTGTGTCTCGATGTTTTAAGGCTCCATTATGATAAGTTGCTGCATTATAAAAAGAATTATTAAAATTTAGAAATAAATTTTTAATTTTATCTTATGAAATATTAAATCACCGGAAAACAATATGTTTTGCAAAATTATTTAACATGCTTGGAGTGATTAGATTTGATACTGATAACCTGCAATATTCCAGTGAGTTTCCTGTGGGGATGATATCTGCTGCTCGCTAAATTTCAGTAATTATCTAGAAATTTAATTCTACTAAAATTCCTTGAATAATTCAAGGCAGTTTTTATGGAAAACCTGCCAGCTGATTGATTGTTCATCTGCATATTCACCCATATTCACGTGCACCTTTTCTATTGCTCAAAACAGCAGAAAGTTGTAATTCGAAGAATTGATTAAACCTCAGCTTTTAATTTATGACATTGTGTCATTCTATTTTATTGAGTACTTCTATTTGTATATACTATCGATCATTCACACTCCTTATGCGTGGTGCATTTACATATATACGTACACACACACAGACACACACACACACACACACACACACACACACACA
>NC_068991.1:76720868-76723643 GCF_001194135.2 Octopus bimaculoides
ATATATATATATATATATATATACGTGTTTTTGTTTTCATTCGCTCTCTGTTTATTTCATCATGTTCCTTTCTGTAGAAGAGCGTAGGCTCGAAACGTAAAGTGCCTCCAATCATTGCCGGTCAATTAAAATAAATAATAATCATTGATTAATACACCGTTATTGTTATCACATATGTATTCCTGGTTGTAGATATGCTGCTGATGAAGATGAGTATGACGATGGTTCTAGTTATAGTTTTTTCATATTGGTATGGTTTTAAACCGGATGGAAGATTAACTAAGTCTGCAACCCATAGCTTTTGTCTACCTACCTAATCTCATTCACTAATTTTCTTATTCAACTGCAATGTGACAATCGAACCAGGAACCAAATTTCACAACAAACTTCTTAAACTGACGCCTCTGACTCAAACTTATCTTAGCACCACAGTTTCAAATCTTTTATAAATTAATTTTGGCTTTAATTCAGTTCAGAAATTATCCATTCCTTGACTCTCTTCTGTAGCCAATGAATTATTCCACGAATTAACAGCGCAATTATTTTCGAATTCTTGTGTTTTTGGCATTGAATTTGGTCTCTATGTGACTACTGTTTCCATCCGCCAGTAAACTAGTGTGAGCAATAAACATTTAAACTTAAACAGACAAGAAAGAAATCTGTTTGGAACCACTACCATAATTATAAATTTCCTGTGAGAAATAGCCAAAGCGTGAAATTAATTTAGCGCTTAAATAATATAGTAATCATTTTTGTTTCTTTCACTTACCACTTTTTCTTCATTTTTGTTTCGTTATTCGTGTTTTTTTATATATATGTGTGTGTCTGTGTGTGTGTATTTATGTATGTATGTACGTATGACAAAAATCGCGTTACTATGTAAATTAATATATTGTGTGTGTTAGACAGTAACGCGACTGTTGGGCAACTGTCTTTGCGTGTGTGTACTGTTGTAAATGAGTGTGTGTGTGTACACTTTACTTATTGATTTGCTTTTATCCATTCTATTCTTTTTAATCCTCTGCTGAAGTGAAGATGTTCCGCTCAGAAGAGGCAACTAATCCACTTCATATACGTTGTTCTTTTAACTGAAAACCTCCGGCTTTTTACGTACGTACTATAGTAAAGAGAAAAGGAGAAAAAGGAGAAAAAGCAGAGAGAGTTCCATCTGGAGAATCGATATATCTTGAATGGTTTGGTAGGTTATTTGAAGATTTTGTTTAGATTACTTTAATTCATTGGATAGATGCAGAAGAAAAAAAAGCTCTTGTTCAATAACTATGGTTCTAAAATATTTGAAATTGCGAGAGAGCGATTTCGATCTTCCACTGATTTTTGTCATTTAATTTCATTTCATATATACTGATGATAGAGTTGGCTGAGGGAAAGAGAGGAATGAACATCACAACTCGCTCTCTTTGGACTTCCTACTCAAATGCAAATGATTTATGTAGAGGCGGAGGTGAATATATTTATTACAAAGCATTGAGTTAGAAATATTGGTTTCAAATTTTTGCCGCAAGGACAGCGATTTGGGGGGAGAGTAATAGTACTTTACTGGTACCTAACTTATCGACCTCGAAAGGATGAAAAGCAAAGTCGACCTCGGGGTAATTTAAACTCAGAACGTAGCACCAGACGAAATACCGCTGAGCATCTTGCCTGGCATGTTGACGATTCTGCCAGTTCACCGCCATGTTGTGTTAGAAATATTAGTGAGTATAATAGAATATTAGCCTATTAATTAATATGATGTCATTTATTTCGGTAAGCATGGGAGACAACTCTAGACATGTTCCAATCTTCTTGACGACGTGTAGACTTCATCATACTTGTCGAAGTTTTCTCTAATGCCTCCTCCGTTTGCCATTAATTACCCGGAATGAAAATCTCATTTGTACGCCCTACTGGAATGGCGATGTCTGTAGCTGAACAGTCCAATGCACGAATGGCAGCCTCTGTTACAGAAGCCACCCTTATGGCCTGTCCCGATGCTGTTTAACTTGCACCACGATTGTCCAGAATTTGGCACCAGCGCCGTCGCAGAAGTTTCCAGAACGAGCTCGTAGACAATGTCAAACTGCTTCAGGAGCTCCGACTCCCGATTTTTCTTTAAGGTTTACTCCCGAAGCCTTTCCCATGGCTGGATATAGCTGCAAGGCATCGAGGGTTCAGAATTAGGGTTTTTCTGTCCCTAGATGGGTTCCCACCTACTCAGCCACCCACCCACGAGGATAACGAGCTCTATCTACCTGACTAACCTGTTAATTCACTCGCTGCTGAGACTCTGATAGGAGTTACTACTCTGGGTCAAAGAAGACTTGAGAGCAATAACGGCTAAGAAGTCAGCAGGATTTGAACCCAGAGCGCAGAGTCGGAAACAGGGAGCAAAGTATTTTCTCGGACGATCTAACCATTTCGCTTTCTTGGAGGTTAATTTCTTGGAGGTTAATTAGTCATGTTTCTTGTCCTGGGTCTGTCGTTCCTAATCATTCTTCTGACTACGAACTCCCAAATAATGAGATGTGAATTGGCCTGAGTTGATAAATACAATAAATTCATTCTACAGCAGGTATTGAGTTCTTTTCAGTGAAATTGCTTTGTAAGTAGAAATGAGGAAAAACTTGCAAATAGAATCTATGGCTAAGCGTGTATGTGCGTGTGCGTGTGTGTGTGTGTGTGTGTGTGTGTGTTTGTGTTTGTGCTTGTGTGTGTATGCGCAGAAGTGTATGTACATTGAATACACACACACACTCACACACAAATATATATATA
>NC_068991.1:76723692-76724503 GCF_001194135.2 Octopus bimaculoides
ATATATATACATATATATACAGAGCGAGAGGGAGGAATATACAAGCAGACAGTTAGATAGATAGATAGATAGATAGATAGATAGATAGATAGATAGATAGATAGATAGATAGATAGATAGATAGATAGATCAAGAGTTGATTGCTTTATTTCTCTTTTGCGGACTTTGCATTAATCGACTCTTGGGAGGCATTGTGTAAGTCTTGTCTCGTCAATACAGACGAGTTAATAATATGGAAGAAATTGCTTGTTGAGATAACAGCATTTAATTAAGTTTACAATTGTTTTGGCGTTAATGACCTGTTCGTTATATACTCTGCATTGATTGTTCCAGCCTGTCCGATCTGTATTTTCCAATTTATGTTCAGCCACAAACCAGCAATGCAGAATTGTTGTGGTCGCACGATCGTCTTAAAGTAACGGCTAAATGACCCTCGATTCATATCTTGTCATCTTTGAAAGGAAGACTATATTGCAGATGTGTAAGAGTTCGTCTGCCGACGTTGGCGATTACCTAATGGCAGCCAAAAGTAGTAAAAGATACAAGCAAATTAAGCGAAAGAAAGAAAGAAAGAAAGAAAGGAAGAAAGAAAGAAAGAAAGAAAGAAAGAAAGAAAGAACAGAACAGAACAGAACAGAACAGAACAAAAGGAACGGAAGAAAAATGAAAGGAAGGAAAGAAGGAAGAAAGAAAGAAGAAAGAAAGAAAGAAAGAAAGAAAGAAAGAAAGAAAGAAAGAAAGAAAGAAAGAAAGAAAGAAAGAAAGAACTCTTTTACTCTTTTACTCTTTTACTTGTTTCAGTCATTTGACT
>NC_068991.1:76725044-76728794 GCF_001194135.2 Octopus bimaculoides
AATACATAAAAGTAAAAGAAAGCACATTTCGCCATCAACTTAACCTTATTCCGATCAGATTATAGCAGCCTGGTCTAAACAGCATTTAAGTAATAATAATAATAATAATAATAATAATAATAATAATAATAATAATAATAATAATAATAATAATAATAATTATTATTATTATTATTATTATAATAATAATAAGATGATGAAAGTAGTGTTTAATAAATGTATCGACACAACATACATTTTCTTAAGACTACTTAATATTTTGTATTGAAAATGCTTGGAATGGATGTACCCAAAGAGAATTGAGTATGAAGGTAAGATCGATATTAATGGTTTTAATGTTTTATTGCGGTTAAGACAATAAAAAAATTCTTTATTTAAAAGTTGAAGATTTCTCTGTTATTCTACTAAAGCACTGGCGACTTTGTGCTATCAAAGATGATATCGATTTATTAAAAGTTATTTATTAAAAGTTATTCATATTTATGACCTGTGTCAAGAAATGCAAAAAGAAAAAGGCTATGGAATTTATTGGCCGCAGTATACTTACTTTGGTTCATATGTGAATGATATGGCCGACGAAAACCCTCCGAACATCTCCGTCTTTGAAAGAGAGATGAATTCTTGGACCTCCTCTCTGTAGTTCAATTATCTCATGAAATATTATGCAAACAGTAAATATGTATGCTTAATTTAGCGGAACAGCAAAGCAAGATTATATACATACATACATACATATATATATATATATATATATATATATATATATAGAGAGAGAGAGAGAGAGAGAGAGAGAGAGAGAGAGAGAGAGATAAACAGATAGACAGGCAGATAGACAGATATATACATACATATATACATGCATGCATACATACATATATACATACATACGTACGTAAGTACATACATACATACATACAAACATACATACATACATACATACATACATACATATATCAGGTCATCCCATAAGTTCTGTCCGATTTTACCTTTTTTAAAATTGAATGAAATTTAATAGTATTCTAGAATGTCTAATGGAATTAAAAATTATTTTTATGCATTGGTGTACATTTAAATTAATTTAAAATTATTTTACAGAATAATAGGATGTATTTTACAGAATAATAATGTATGTATGTATGTATGTATGTATGTATGTATCATGTATGTATGTATATATGTGTATGTATGTATTTAATGCATTTACTGAGTGCAATAATTTTCAGCTTTGTTAAAATTGAAGATTTTCATGAATTTAAGCTCTTCTAATAATGAGTACCTCGATTTTAATTGGTTAATTACTGCACCTATAATTTTGTTATATGTATGTATGCATGTTTGTATGTATGTATTTACGTATGTATGCATATATGTATACATGCATGCATGTGTGTATGCATGCATGTAAGTATTATGTATAGATGCATGCATGAATACAACCAAGTTTAATTTGATGTTAGATACTTCTTGCTACGCATAATTTTGCTTCTACAATCATGGCTAACACTGAAAACAATACCATTGATACCGAAAATAGCAGCTTTACACCAAAATCAGTGAGCTAACTAAGGCGAGTGTAGACATTCTTCTACGTCACTTTACATTTAAATCAAGATTTATTCCGATGCTACCAAAAAAGTGTGAAAATTCTTTTACTAGGTATATTCAGTAAAAGAATTTACTGGAAATAAAGCAGTTAAAGAATTACTGGAACGAAATTCACTCATATCCAACATTTCAAAAGTAAACAGTTTCGCCATCATGCATCTTCATTCCCCCCCCCAAAAAAAATAGCTGTCAGCGACAGTAATTTTTATTTAAACTCTTGTGATGTTGACCGATTTTCAAAAGACGTCTAAGATCAACAAAAGATGTTGAAAGTCTTTTCTTTCTAGTCGTAATTCTTTTGTAGATTTTGATTCAATGCCAAAAAAACCACCCCACAGAGGCAGTTGTAGGATGAATTGTGAAAATCAAGCTACAAAGATTGAAGAGTTCTTGCATGGCATCAATAAGATCATTGATATAAATGTGATGTATTAAACTACATACAATTTGCTTTTTAAAATTTTCCATTGAATATATAACATTTAGTTAATTCAGTAAACGAAAGTCACTAAAAACTACCATATGTTGTTTTTTAATGAACCTAATGCGTTTACTGGGTGCAATAATTTTCGGCTTTGTTAAAATTGGAAATTTCCATGAATTTAAGCTTTTCTAATGATGAGTACCTTGATTTTAATTGGTTATCTATTGCACCTATGATTTTGTTATAGCGTATTCTATAATGTTGTTGTGGGTCAATAAACTTATCCCTGGATTCTTAATTTGAACCACTGTATCAATACCATATTTTCTCTACAGCATTCCACAAAACAGAAAAACTGTCCACTTTAATTTCGTGCACGTTTCTAGTTTTATCTGCTCTTCACAATACAGAGTATCAAGACTTTTACTTTAAATAACGTTACATATGACATCAGGAAAGGAAAATAAAGCCAAGAAGTTACAGAAGAATTCTTTTGTAGAATTTATAGTTGTCGCACCTCATGCTTCAGACTTTTCAATAATGTCTTCAGAAAGGTTGATCAGGAAATTGCAATTTTCTTTTGTAGTATTAATGAGACGTGAATAGTAATTCCAACTAGTTGCTGCTGTTTTGAGAATTCTTTTTTAAACAATGCTATATAACGCATTGGCATTATTAAATGAGTTCGTAAAAAACATACCCAGTCCGTTGATTGCAGAAAAAACATGTTGCATCCTTTTATAGTAGAGGATGTTTGAGAAGGAACTGAATTTAGTTAACCGCAACCTATTTAATTATCCAGCCATTGTAACAGCACCGCTCTGTGCCATCAATTTGTTTTCACACTTCTACATTTCAATGTATTTAAAAACCTATTCGGATAAAATGTTGGCTGAACGGTCTGCACTGACGTCTAACAACGTTAAAGACAGATAGATAGATTTTTTAGACACGCAAATCTTTTGTAACAAGACACAAAGCTATTGACAATTGCAAATAGTTCGATACCTCGGACATTTCATCTATCAGAATAGCAACAACTTTAGCCTGCTTAACTTAATTTTTTATTTCATTCAACATTACTTTTCGAATAGCATCAATTAAATGAATTTTGAAACTTGTTTGAGAGACCCAAGCAAAATAAGGGTATATCATCTATTATTTTTTCTTGGGTCAGTTTTTCATCATATTTACTGACTAACTATAAGAGTTCTTCGTAATTCCCACGACTTGCGGATGCTTAGGATTAAAATTGACCCAGCGACCTAAAAGACTGCATCGTCCAATCTTCAAAGAATTATTGCGTTGCATTTAATTTCAATGTTATTGTTGGTTCTGTCTTTTATTTGCATCTAGTTGTAACTCTGTGCGAACATTTGTACATATTTGAAGGTAAAGATTTTATGTCTGTGAGAACGCTCATGTCTTATGGTGGTCATATGTAAAATATTTAAATCATTGTAACCTTTATCTTTCCAAACAGTTTGTTTTTCTAAACTAAACAGCAAACATGACTAGCAAAATAATTTGTTATTTCTCTAAGTACTTCTAGTTAACCATTTCTTCTTGTATATAAATTAGTTTGATGAAACTTTGCAAATAAGGTTATTTCAGCGTTGGTTTTCCATCGTTTAAAGTTAATTGTTTGCCTTCAAAGATTTTACTTATTTTTCTTTTGAAAAACATTTTTGTCTTTGTTTTTGGGGATTTTTTTTTTTTTT
>NC_068991.1:76728956-76730238 GCF_001194135.2 Octopus bimaculoides
GTGTGTGTGTGTGTGTGTGTGTGTGTGTGTGTGTGTGTGTGTGTGTGTGTGCGCGCGGAGGTGTGTTTGTGTATGTATGCGGACTTCTGTGAATCGAACGGTGGGGTGCAGAAAAATCAACTTCAAATGAAACGGAAGTTTTAGTTAACGATGGCAATGAAAAGAAAAGTGAGTGTGAGATTCTTTTTGGACTTTAAATATCAAACAGAATATTAAATAAATCTTTGTGTTTACTGTTTGAATTGCCTTTCTCCGTCTGCAATATTTACGTATTTAAATAGTTGATGAGTTTGATTAAAGTTGCTAAGATTGACAAAGGATTTGGTAAGATGGATCAAATTATTTGTTTCATCTTTTAATCCTTTATCTTTTATTTGTTTCCTTTATTAGACTGCGGCCATGCTGAGCTGCCACTTTATTAATTTTTTTCACAAGTTTCACTTGGGATCAAATGTCGGTCATCAATGGTCGTCACTTATTCATTCAGTCACCATTTGTAGGTCAATCGGCTCTCTAGGGCATCAGATACGAACAAATGACAAGCATATTGAAGTACTGACACATAGAGGGAAGAGATTGGAAAGAAAGCTACATACATTTTCGAAATTGCAAGCCATTTGACGATATCTAACGGAACGAGAAATGACGCCATTATGAATATTTTGTTTCTATAACTACAATAATATAAATACGTTCACCTGAATATTTTTACCAATTTTTTTCCACTCTTCTCCATCTTGAACTGTTCTTTTCCGCCATCATATCATTCAGCCAGACTCTCCTTGCTCATCCTCCTCTTCTTTTTCCTTCTATTATTCCAAACATTATTGTCTTTTCAAGTAACCCAGTCATCCTGCTCCTGTGACCGAATTCCGCATTTTTCTTTGTCTTGCTGTTTCCAAGAGTCTTTTCTCTCGTTCCGACCGATGTAATAAGTTGTTCTAAAACTGAGTAGACGGTCCAGTAGTCCGTCCATCTGATGCCAATAATTCTGCGACAGCAAATCATTACAAAAACTGACAATTTTGTTTCATTTTTTTTTTTTTTTAATGTCTATATATTTTGCCCATTCGGTGCAATAGCACTTACCATTCCATTGATCATGTTTTCCTTAGTTTCTCGTTCTTTGCAATCTTCCTGATGCTCCAGGTTTTACGCATCTTTTCTGATTGAGCTGTTGCTGTTACTGTTACAGTTCTCATTCATCATCACCATCACTGTCATCATCATCATCATCATCATCATCATCATCATCATCGTCGTCGTCGTCGTCGTCATCACT
>NC_068991.1:76730543-76732964 GCF_001194135.2 Octopus bimaculoides
CCTCATCATCATCATCATCATCATCATCATCATCGTCCTCATCATCATCATCATCGTCGTCGTCATCATCATCGTCATCATCATCATCATCATCATCATCATCATCATCATCGTCGTCGTCGTCGTCGTCATCACTTTTTGTCTGCACTTTATTCGCTTTCTTATTCTAACCTTTCCCCCTTCTCTGTCTGTCTACAAGCTTATTATCACATTGTCATTTTTATTATCAGCATCGCCATCACCACTGGCTCTGTCATCATCCTTATCGTCTTAATCATGAACATCATCGTCAACAACAACAACAACAACAACAACAACGACGACGACGACGGCGGCAACCGGTTTATTAAAAGGAATTATGGCCAAAAAAAAAAGTTTCCTTCAAGTTGTCTCCCGACAAGGTCAGCGTTCAGACATCAGGTCGTCGTTCTTTGGAATGGAGCAGAGAGTTAATACCCAAAGTCCAATATTTAATAAACTGCGCATGATACTTGACAGTGGGTATGTGTGTGTGTGTGTGTGTGTGTGTGTGTGTGTATGTAATACGTAAGTACGTGTATGTATATAGGTATTATATACGTGTGTGTGTGTGTGTAATACATCTGTATGCGTATAGGTATTATATACGTGTCTGTGTGTGTGTAATACGCATATATGTGTATTATACAGGTATTATATACGTGTGTGTGTGTGTAATATATATGTATGTGTATAGGTATTATATACGGTGTATGTGTGTGTAATACGTATGTATGTGTATGTATATAGGTATTATATACGTGTGTATGTGTGTGTAATACGTAAGTATGTGTATGTATATAGGTATTATATACGTGTGTGTGTGTGTAATATGTATGTATCTGTATAGGTATTATATACGTGTGTGTGTTTGTGTAATATGTATGTATGTGTATGTATATAGGTATTATATACGCGTGTGTATATGTGTGTTTGTTTGTGTGTGGAGGGAGGAGTGCCGGTACATGAACCTTTCTGACTTGATTTTGAAACGCTCGTCAAACTATAGATATAAGCATCAAATCACAAGAATAAGTGGGCGAGATTAAAGGATTAAAGGAATAATGGAATGGGCGATAGACGAAGCGATTGAATGATGATGAGTGAGAGAAGAAGCGTTTGGTTATTATGGTACAATGGTAGAACATCCGTCATGTTTAGAGAAGATGCGGATTTTTGTATCAAAGACATCCTTTGACGTTTTTTTCAATCCAAAGAGTTTTTAATCCCATTTATATATATTATAGCTTTATCTATTTCGAGTTCCATCGTTAAAAACGAATTTTATACGTGTGTGTGTGTGTGTGTGTGTGTGTGTGTGTGTGTGTGTGTGTGTGTGTGTGTGTGTGTGTGTGTGTGTGTGTGGTACAAGAATCAAAAAAATACGAAGACGATAGGGGTAACAACCGTACGATTCGAGCATACATCTACAGAAAAAATAAGCGCGGAAAGAACAAACGTATCTTAATTACACAGTCACTACATACATACATACATGCATACATACATACATACATACATACGTACGTACATACATTACATACATACATACATACATACATACATGCTGCACGGCACTGATATAACAACTCTAATATTCAAACGATGAAATTGCAGCGCCACCACCAACAGTGTATATCCTTTTCTACTCTAGTCACAAGGCCCGAAATTTTGGGGGATGGGGCCAATCGATTAGATGCACCCCAGTACTCAACCGATACTTAATTTATCGACCCCGGAAGGATGAAAGGTGAAGTCGATCTCAGCGGAATTTGAACTCAGAACGTAAAGACAGACGAAATGCCGTTAAATCATTTCGCCCTGCGTTCTAACGTTTCTGCTATCAGTGTATATTGCTGTGAGACGGGAATATCTGATTGTACTTGCCATCGTATGTAGAAGATTCCAGAAGATGTTAATACGCAGCAGTTTATACAGAACGTTTTAATGACATCAGTGTCATTGATATTTGGTGAGAGTGTTGGAAAGGCAATGGGCGCTGCCCCTTCATCGAAGCCACACTGATAAAATGATTTTAATCTTACGGTGTAGAGAATGCTGAAAATATTTGAGTCAAAGTTTTCTTTTTGTGTGTGTGTTCTCTTCTGCTGGATGAGGACGTGAGTCACCTGACTACAACAACGTTAATTTAGTCAAAGCGGATTAAGTTTCATCACCATGGTTTAACATAGGTCGTTGGATACTACTTGATGTTGAAGATTCGATCGGAAGTCAGACAATTCATGATTTTAACTAACCAGCCATCTTTGTTAATCCCCACACTCTTTTTGAAGACAAGTAAACTTCTGTTTAGCAAAAAGCAAATATTTTGTTTATGACAGTATACCAAGGGTAAAAAAAAAATTATCTACTTGATGTTGAAGATTCGATCGGAAGTCAGAC
>NC_068991.1:76733181-76735178 GCF_001194135.2 Octopus bimaculoides
GACATACACGATCGTCTTGTTTCAACATAACGTGAAGTGAAGTTACTGGCTTATTTCTGACATTAGCTGTTTGCACTATTTAAATGACAGCTTTGCAGAGTAAAACTTGATATTAAGCAGACAGGCACGATTGGGAGAGATTTTCACCAATGCTGCGACAAAGATCAGCAAACGCATCACACAAGGGTGACGAAATATTTTGATAGCCATGCATTAATAATGAAATAGTCATGACGCTAACAACAACAACAACAACAACAACAACAACAACAATAATAATAATAATAATAATAATAATAATAATAATATTAATAATGATAATGATAATAATAATAATAATAATAATAATAATAATAACAATAATAATAATAATTCATTCTTTTATTAGCCGTAAGGGCTTACATGCAATAACATTAAAGAACATGCAACAACATAAAAGACAAAAACGAGACGATAAAATGGGTTTTCCACGTGTAAACAATATAAATAACAATTAAAATTGAATAAATTAAAACTCCTCCCAATAGGAAAGGCACTTTAAGGTCCTCATGGAAAAACTCAGAAAAGACACGGGTGCCTGATCAACAGAGCAAGAGCCCTTCTCCTTTAATTCCCTTTTGTTTACAGGTGCACGCTCAGAACAGGTCCTTTCACACTGGTCATTCTTCCAACATTCACCCATCTTTCAACAAACTTGTTACAAGGCAACACCTCCCTCTCCACCCTTAACTTCCTTTTCAAGTGAAACTTGAAAAAGTTGATGAGGGCTTGACCAAAGAGGGAAGTGTCTGTCTTTAGCCCTTTCAAGCGGGTCCACCACACTACAGCCACTAGACAAATAAAAATTGCCTGCCCCTCCCGGCCAAAAGAGGACGGCAGGGCAATCTTCACAATGGATTCAGCTGATAGCCGGCTCTGTCCTACACGTGACAGCAGGTGTTTGACATAAACCCACAGATTAGCAATACTCGAGCACTGGAGTAGGGCGTGCAGAACGATTTCGCTCGATGATTAACATATACAGTAACTTATCAGAACCCGTTGTATATCACGCACCCAGCCCGTTGAGGTCTTCCTCCCTCGTTTCTTCTTTATGTAATGACTCTAGAGTCACTCCTGCGGAAATCAGAAGCATTGAGAGGCAACCCGCACGAATTAGAATGTGGAAGACCTGTGTCGGAAAATACGGGCGGCGTCACCATAATAGTGTCGGACACCAAATATACTGAGGTGATCGGCACCGTTCTAAGGGAGCGCGTGGCAAGGATCAAAATCAACCAGTAACGTCGGTGGGTCTGCAGTGCGGCACTCGAAGTAGCGGGTCCTTGCCATCCAGCAGCGTTGAGACAAGAGACGGATGGATCGGTTAAATTGTTCGGGTTTGATTTGGTTAGGTCTGGTTCAGATATCCAGGTGGGGAAGAAATGGGACGAGGTGACGAGCAGAATGGCAAGGCTCATTCGGAAATTAGCCGAGAGCCATTTCCAGCAGCGGGACTTTGTTCAACTGTTCGAAGATGGAGACGATGGAGACGACGACGATGGCGAAGAAGAAGAAGAAAAAGAAGAAGAAGAAGAAGAAGAAGAAGAAGAAGAAGAAGAAGAAGAAGAAGAAGAAGAAGAAGAAGAAGAAGAAGAAGAAGAAGAAGAAGAAGAAGAAGAAGAAGAAGAAGACGACGATGACGGTGATGGTGATAATGATGATGATGATGATGATGATGATGATGATGATATCGATGGCGATGGTTGGACTGCATGATTTTTCGTTTTACGTTTTATTAATTTTTTTAAAGAAACACATGTTGACAAATATGAACTCTTCGAAAACGCAATAATAATTATCAGTAGCTGAAAATATTATTATTATTATCATTATCATTATTATTATTATTATTATTATTATTATTATTATTATTATTAAAGACAAATGAATGCAGAGAAATGGTAGAAATAAAACTGAAATAAAAAAATATGGCCAATAAGGGGTTGTGTTATGAC
>NC_068991.1:76735411-76738945 GCF_001194135.2 Octopus bimaculoides
GGGGGTTTTTGTTTCTGGTCTTCTTACAAATGAAATAAAGAATACAAAATAAAAATGTCACTATTTGGGGTAACTTAATGAAAGGAAACCACTTTTTTAAGATAAATTTTAAAGAGAACATTTAATCAATTTAAAATTTTCTTTTAAGTTATCGTCTATATTATTGTTGTTATTATTATTATTATTATTATTATTATTATTATTATTATTATTATTATTATTGTTGTTCAGTAGTTTTATTTTTATTATTATTATTATTATTATTATTATTATTATTATTCAATTGTATTATTTTTACGGCGAACTTTTATTACATTACACCATATTGAAGCCTTTATAGGCCTAGTGTACGTGAAGGGCTTTTGTCTTGTATCCAGTGTTTTGTAGAGCTATTTCCTGTAGCTTGTGTAAATTTATAAGTTCTGAAGTTTTATTGATGTATTTGTCTTCGCATTTTTAACCATTCCCAAAACACATTTTTATATTCAGATAACTTCTTGTTTGGAGATACATTATTGTCTTTTAAGACTGGTATTTCGATTATAGATTCTTCCTTCTCTCCTGTAGACTTTGATCGTGTGTTGCAATTAAGAATCCTTTATTTTCTACTTTCGTTTTCATGTTTCTCAGCCAAATCACGAATCTTCACAGTAAATTTCAAGCCTGTTCAGGTTTTGTTCAGCTTTTGACTATATACTGGTCTTTCTTGTAACATGGCATCCTGCAGCACCATCTTTAGCTTCGTTTTAGCTATTTCAATATCATACCACGACACTTACTACTACTACTATTGCCTCGCATACTCACCTTCTCTCACCTTTCTAATTTATTTCGTACACACATTCTTACACTTCTTACATACATTCACTACACACGCCTCACTGTTTAGTGCAACCCACCCTTAGCTTTTAAACGAAGAAATTTTCAAAATATCATACCTACTGACTAATCTTACCTTAAAATTTAACTTTCCTCATTCTCCTTCACACATACTAACTTATCGTGCCACAACACTTACTACTGTCGCTATTCCTACACTACACTTCCTGCTGCAACTGATACTACCTATCTTGATTAACCACGACTATAAATACAGTAAACAATCTAAGCCTTTCGTCAAAACAGATTATAAAGGCCTGCCGATAACAGCACATTTCTCGGAACTCTTTATTTTCTTTCTCCTATTTGAAAAGGTGGCATCTTTCACGAAATATTATAGGGTCATTAAACAACCTATGTACGTTAATACTTTTTCTTTGTTTTCATTTATTAACTTAACCTTACATATTTTGCATAATTTTCCATCTACATTCTTCAACGGTTTTCCAAACATTTACATCATTTACACGCATCACAATACTTCAAGCAAATTACAACGCTTGTGTTATATAAACAAAAAATATGGGTGAAAAAACACAACGACATTAAGAGAATTATTATATTTTTAGACAAATTAAAGCGACAAAAACAAGTGTAATATTTCATTTAAATATTTTAGACCTTTTTTAACTTACGTATAACCGGTTCATTGATACTGATTGTGGACTTTTCAAATGAAAATAATTATATATGAATATATATATATATGTCTTTATATGGTGTAGCTGTATATGAACTTTGAATAAATGTACCAATGTATGTATGCATGGATGTGTGCATGTATGTATTAAAAGAACAAGAACGTTATTGCTTTGCTTACCATTTAATCAGAATTGACTCCTTCAAATTAATTCCTTCCATTGTTGATACACAGCTGCCAACGTTTTTTTTTCCAGTGCTGGAACGTGTTCTCAGAACATCTAAGCGAAACACTTTATTGATCGTCCAACCACGCAGAACAAACTTTTCATTGTCTCCATAATGTTAAGTACACCTGTGTGTTGTGCGTTCCAAGATCCAGCGAGTTTTCTGGCTCTGATTTTTGTCTTTTCTTTTTGTTTTGTTTTTTTACTAGACTAATAGTTGCTTAGTTGTTTCGTTTATATTAAACTTCTTTTGAATCCTTTTTGACTGGAAAGACACCCTTCTGATCGAAAAAAGGCGATGAACATCACTTTTTAGTGGGTAGCTCCGTATTGACTATGATCCTACCCAGTGCGGTGGCTTTTTGTCTCGATATGATAGTCTTACGCCCAAGTTCCTTTACCCCTTACAGCATATTTCAGAAAGCTTTTATCAACATCTGAACAACCACACAGCTCATGGATGACTGTGACTTTCTTCTCCTTTTCTTCATCTGTCACCAGACGCGGTAAAAAGCTTTTCAGCATAGCATGCATCTTCAGTCTTTCTTTGAAACTTATGTGGCACAATTACTTCTGAAATTTCACAGAGATTCAGGTGATTACGATTCTCTCAGACCATAGCTTGGACTTTAAACATGTGATCTTTGTCCAGATTTGGATGAATTGTCTTCAGATGATGTTCTTCTCGATATGAAACGCTGGTATCACTCGTGACATTATACACTGCTCAAATTCAAAGAATCCTGGCGAGAATTGCGACATTAGCCGAGCTTCCATAAAAGTTGATCTTAATTTGAAGCAGTAGTTCATATAAACACGTTGCTTGGCGACAGGTAGAGATAGGCAGAGAGAGAGGGGAGAGAGAGGATAGGAGAGAGAGGATAGGAGAGAGAGGATAGGCGAGAGAGGGAATGAGAGAGAGAGATAAGCAGAGAGTGTGAGAATGGAACAAAGCGAGAGAGCGAGCGAAGTTTACGAAACTTTAAAAATCTGCTTGTCTATAACCGGATAAAATGTTAACAACATTATTTCTGATTCTTATAATTAATGAATAACGAAATATATTCAAAATTGAAACACTTGACCAACGGCTAAATACTTCACACTTTTGATAAGGTTTCCTTTCTCGTAATTCTAATGTCTTATTGTGTCATCATTCACTTTGTCTTCATTTGTTCAGAGTCGTTAGAACAAGGACCAGTAATGCAATAAATTCGATTCAAACAACGCTAATCCTTCGCCTGGAAATTAGTGGTCTCCTACTAATTTACGAATCCATTAAAATTAACGATATTTCGAGCTCATTAATAATTATGAATTAAGCGAAATTTAATTGCAGTCAAATGTTAACATCAAATTCTGATTAACCATGACGTTATAATCCAAGTTACATCAAAACATGCTACTATTCCACCGAGGGCCACCTGTAATATACAGTTAAACCTCAGTATATACGGTACTCGATTTGCACGGTTTTCGTTTTCGTTTTTGCTACAATTGTTTGCTTTCTGTTTTTCTTTTTTTCTTTCGTTTTTTTTTTTTGTTTTTTTTGTTTTGTTTTTTTCAACTTTACGTATACTGAAGGATCAATTCGTCACCACGGTTACGGCTTTTTTTGTTTTTTCATTTTCCTTTCATTTTACTTTTATTTCACTTTTTTAATAATGGGGTATCCACATTCTGAACTATAAGTTTAAAATGTAAAGTTAAAACTGCGTTTTTTTTTTTGTTTTTTTGTTTTTTTGTTTTTTTTTCTATTTTCTTAAACATTTTTGAGGCTGGATAATAA
>NC_068991.1:76739363-76747072 GCF_001194135.2 Octopus bimaculoides
TGTGTGTGTGTGTGTGTGTGTGTGTGTGTGTGTGTGTGTGTGTGTGTGTGTGTGTGTGTGTGTGTATGTGTGCGTATTTGTAGCAAAGGTGAATAATCAATTTATTCTACCCCGGTACATGATTGGTAGTTGCGTTTTCCTGGTTGAATGAACGCCAAAATCAAACGTAGTGTAATGTGAAGAGACATAATAATGTATGTGTAAGGTCGCTGCTCTACCGTGTTTGTCATACAGCAAATTTCCTTTTTCGTATTGATTTCTAACATTAGCACAAGACCGTAGATTTCAGGTAGAGTAGAGTTGCTTGTATCGACCCTCGTACATAACTGGTACTTTATTTCATCGCCTTGCAAGAATGATAAACAAAATTGATCATAGCAGGATTCGAACTCATAGCGTAAAGGAGCAAGGTATTTGTTTGTCACTGTACTGTCTCTGCCAAATCATTGTTCCTCTTTTAAAATATTGATTTTCTCACTTCGACGCAAGATTGCTTGAAGGAATATATTTTCCTGAATTGATTCCATTTCCTTTGTGATTCTGGGGATAAAGCTGAGAGACAAAACTATATAAGTTCAATCCTTTTCTCAATCTGTTTTACCATTTTTCTGCCTCGTATCCATGTTGGAATATTGTATTATGCGGAGGCGCAATGGTCCAGTGGTTAGAGCAGAAGACTCGCGGTTGTAGGATCACGATTTCGATTCCCAGACAGGGCGTTGTTAATTGAGCGAAAACACCTAAAGTTCCACGAGGCTCCGGTAGGGGATGGTGGCGAACCCTGCTGTACTCTTCCACCACAACTTTCACTCTTTCTTCCTGTTTCTGTTGTGCCTGTATTTCAAAGGGCCATCTGTGTCACCATCTGTGTCACGCTGAATCTTCCCGAGAACTACGTTAAGGGTACACGTGTCTGTGGAGTGCTCAGCCACTCGCACGTTAATTTCATGTGCAGGCTGTTCCGTTGATCGGGTCAACTGGAACCCTCCTCGTCGTAACCACGATTGTATTATACTGAGTGCCACGATTGTATTATACTGATCTATTTTGTGGGCCAACATATTGGTCCCCGATTTTCTGAGCTTATGATCTTATTTCAATATATATCTGAAGTTTTTTCAATTCATATATGTTTCTAATATTTTTGTTAATGGCATAACCCTCACAATTTCTCATTTTATCCTTTTTAAGGTATACGGAGCATACACATTTATTTATTTTTATACAATATAAAATTCTTAAAGTTTCTAATCATTTAATTTTTTCCGAGAATCTAGTATATAAAAAAAAAATTAAATGTGTATGCTCTGTACATCTTCTTTATTCTTTAATGCAACTTCCTCATCTTGTCTATCATTCATTCATTCTTAGAGAAAGCAGAGTCCATCCTGTTGCAAACATTTGCACAAGGTCCCGGGATAGAGAATAACTTTCTTCCTCTCTTAACCACTTCAACCTTTTCTTTTTCTTTTGTGTCCTACTTCTCATTATTCATTGATGTCCCTTTAAGTGTCATCGGCGTTAATTTTCTTCATTTGACCAAAGAAACAAAATTAACAAAAAGGAAAACATGCTAAAACGTAACTTGGGTTCTTTGACCGATTTATGTCAGAGTTTATGACAGACTTTGCAGTAACAATGGGAGCAATTGTAGATTTATTCATCAAAACTTGATTTTACTATGAGAAAAAGAAAAGCTGTTCTTTATGCGTAGGATGTTAAGATATTCTACAATAAAACAGAAATTATTTAACTTTACAATATTGTTAAGCATTAAATTTTTTTACATGCAACTCTGTATTTTTATCTCTCACATGTTGGTTTCTTTATAAGACAATAACTGTCTTTATTGATTTTCTTATATTCTAAATCGATAATCAATTCTTCTCCAGCTTGCTTTGGTGAGGTGAAATACAATATTTAGTAAACAAGATCTAAAATTTCTTCTAAAGGCTAAAAGAACCATTGACTTTTTGTCCCGTATATATTTTATACATCTGCCAAGAGTTATACACTGGAACATCGGTGAAATTGAGAACAAGGACTATTTTTCTATCTTTCTTTTCTTTCTTTTCTTCAACGTCACAATGCTATATTTTTATTTAATCTGCTGCATTCAATCTTCTCCTTGCATCTATTCATCTTCAACTTTCACGGGATATGGCTGCAGTATAAGAAGAATGCGATTCTCTAAGTCACTGATGAATAGCATGAAGCTTGACAGATAAGATGACCCTACACAACACCTCAATGCGTTTTTGTCATTTCATCTGCCTATCAGTTCTTCATTGTTCACATTCGCTCTGATGTCAAATAATCTTATTTCTTTTTCAGCTTCTCGAACCATCTTTCTTTTCCAGCGGACACTTTCCATGTCTGTCTCAAACAATGACTCCTGTTGCTTTCAATGACTTTTTACTTCAACTTTACTGTCGTTTGCCTTAGAAGCTGGAAAAGTTTTTAAGAGCAAAAATTGTGATTTGAGATGCTGTAGCCATAATATTTCAGTCAATTTGATAACGTGATCGCTTTTTTATCCAAACTTAATCTTTTCCTTATTTTGATTACGAAACCTTTTCACGGATACACTTAAATAATCATGTAAGATAGAAAACGATAAAATTGTTAAAATTTTTAAACATTTTTTGGTAAAATGTTAACAATTTTATCCTTTTATATTATAGTTGAATTAATTCCCATTCACTTCAGAACAGTTTAGCCACTTACGTCAAGGGATGTATATATATATATATATATATATATATACATATATATTTCTGTGTTCCTTTCAGTTGAAGAGCGTAGGTTCGAAACGTCAAAGACTTTCTCTATTCCCGAGCGTTATATTAATACATCCATTTGTTGTTTACACCACCTGTCTTCGTCTGTTTTTTTTTCGTAAATTCTCCCATATATATATATATATATGCATATATATCTTTTATCTTTCCCTTTTTTCAGTCTTTAGATTTTGACCATGCTGGAGCATCGCCTTGAATTTTTAGTCGAATAAATTGACCCCCAGTACTTCTTAGGAAGCAATATGTATTAGATATATATTGATACACGACAGACTTCTTTCGGTTTCTGTCTACCAAATCCACTCAAACTTTAATAAAAAGACACTTTCCCAAGGTACCGTTCAGTGGGACTGAACCCAGAACCATGTTACTGGGAAGCAAACTTCTTACCACACAGCTACACCTTCACATATATTATTCAAACATGTCTGATGTGTGAAATGTAAAAAACCTATTTAAAAAAACTTACTGGAAAAAGGAAATAATTCAATAGTTGATACATTCAGAAATAATTAACTTTGTAAAGAAAATGTGCATAAAAGTCAGAAATTACTTATTTAGCAGATTTGGTAATTCTCGGAAGAGCAACTTTATGACTTTCAAGAATCGCAACGTTTGCATTTTCGTTAAGAATTCTGCAAATGAACCCACGTAGAAGTTATACGTTTTCCTGTGAAGAATATTTCTTTTCCATGAATTATTTCTGATATTTGAAGTAAGCTAAGCAAAAAGAAAATGCATTTTGAAGTATTTTTCGATTTTTCTTTTTTCTTTCTTTATACGTTTCCCAATTTATTGCACATCTCCCTCTCTCTTTCTCTATATCTTTCTCTTTCTCTCTTTCTCTCTCTCTCTCTCTCTCTCTCTCGACCTCCTTCTCTTCACTCTCTCAAGTCGTCTGCTTTGACGCGTAGGTCTTCCTTCTAATGATTATCATTTTCACTTCCTTGCATTTTCGCTATTACATCTCAGTTAAGAGTCATCAATGTCTGCATACAATAGATTTTCTACTATTGTACGCAAATGATCTCTTCAAAATCTATTTCTCATTAGTGTATCTTTGTAAGGCTTAAAGTTCAAATTTAAACTTTAAAAATTCAAGAATATTCTTCTCTTATATTTTCTATCACTTATTGCTTTCCAGAAACGAAGTACTTGAATTTCCCGAAGAAGAAAACTGCATTCTGACGACACAGTGTTTTTTGTTTCTTTATGAAAGTTTATGGGTGAGTTTTGTTGTAGAAAGGTTAAGAATGAATTTAATCAAGAGTAAAGAGAATAGTTTAAATAGGAAATTAAAACTTAGTACTTAATTCCAATTCTTAACTGCCAGAATCCATTAAAAGTTGAGTTTTCCACTACAAAATTCTGTTTCCTCGTTCGATAATCAAAAATACGTATACGCCAAAATATATGTTTATGGACGTAACCATGTACTTCTGTGTTCGATACGAATGAGCGGTGCCACGGGCAAACAACTTGAACTACGCTGGTGTTAATTTCTATAAAAAATCTGTAGTTACAGTTTTTAAAAGTGACTGAATCGCACTGCTAACACAGGTAGGACAGAATATCGACTCATAAAATAGTATATTGTGGTTGCATAACGAAATACGGTGTCCCTACAAGTAATTAATATGTTCGGAGCAGTTGTCAGGAATACGTAAAAGCTTTACACCACTAAACTTAGTGGTTATTTAAGCTGTGTTCGTTGGTGGTTAATGGATGGAATGTGATACTGATGAAGAAGCAATGACTCCTGAAATATGGATATACACCCATCACCTATTTTTCTATCTTTGGTCGCACTGTTAACATTGACGTATTCGTATATGAAACGTGGTAACTTTCAGTGCTGGCTCTAATTTCTATAGAAAATCTGTAGAAATAACTTTAGAAATTAACATACATACATACATACATATATATATATACACACACACACACACACTTATATATATACACATGTGTGTGAGTGTATCCATGTATGTCTGTATGTAGAGAGAGAAAGAGAGAGAGAGAGATGGAGAGAGAAAGAGAGAGATTGAGCGGGTTTTCTCATGTTCACTACCATCTCTGTGAAACGATGCTAAAGAAACCCCTCCAGAGGGGTTTCTTTAGCATCGTTTCACAGGTAGGGTTGTATGAGAGACTAACAGCTGCCTATGCAGCAGGTCTTCCCTCTCCACGTCAATGATGCTGTCCAAGGAAAAGCTATGAGCTAATACAGCTTGGCACTAATGTTGTCGCCGAAATGTTAGACTGTTTTAAGGACTCAGCTCGAATTTTTTTTCTCTAAGATTAATCCCAAAGCTTCTCCCGTGAATGGGTACGGCTGCAATGCAATGAAGATTTACATAAAGCACTGGCTTTGAAATGCCAGCACCTTCCCTCGCCCCTCCTCATGTCAACACAAACAGTTCTGCCGGACTTAGAAGCTATGCCACACGAGAAGGCCAGGAGTTGGACGTTGTTGTCAGAGGCTGTTTAAGACGCTTACCATAAAAAGCATTTTTTAGTAGTGAACGCTTATCCCTACCAGTGTTCTTCGGTTTGACTCCTTGAAACCATTATCTTGCAAGCAGTAAAAACAAGATACAAAGCCCAGAAAATAGCTACAGCTTTGGCCAAAAGTATTAGGCCACCCCAATATTTTGGGGTTTTGCTATCTTAATGTTAATGAAACTCGTGCACATGGTAGATTATGGTATATTTCACAATATACATTAGTTTTAATATCTCTTTGACCCTCCTTAAGCATCGTTTACCACTACTTTTATACTGTACTGTAGATATGCAACCAATTACGAGTAAAAACCAACGTCCAAAATTAACTAATGTTTCCTTGATTATTTCGGAGTTTTATGCTAAAATACGTTGTAGATACAGTTAATAGACAGTAAAATGCCTAAAACAAGGGAGCTGAGTGAGTGTGAGTGAGGTCAAATCGTAGCTCATCATGAAGATGGAATGTCTCAAAAGCAAATTGCTCAGAAGATGAAATGTTCTCGATGTACGGTGCAAACGACTCTCAAGCGCTTCAGAAAGACAAAAGATGTGATGACAGTACAAAGAACATGTAGAAAAAAGGTTACATCGCCTCGTGATGACAGATCCATCATCCATCAGCCGCTCAGAAACAGGAGAAAAACATCGTCGGAGCTATGCGGACCTCAACGAGGCAAGTACTTCACAAATATCCACCAGAATTGTTAGAAGAAGGCTTGCAGAGTACGGTCTGAAAGGCTGTAAAGCCAGGAAGAAGCCAATGGTTTCTGAAGCGAATATGGTGTGTCGACAAACAGTGTTATCTTTCAACAGGACAATGCTCCTTGTCATACAGCAAAGAATAATCGTCAATGGCTTGAGACACAGGGTTTGAGACTGGTCAGCTCAAAGTCCCGATCTAAATCCAATCGAACACCTATGGGGAACTCTTGGTGAAGCTATCAGGAAAACAACAATTAAGAATAAAGAGCATTTGTACCAAATGTTGAGAGAAGAATGGAGTAAAATTGCGCCTAGCACCAGCAAGAAACTAGTTGATTCAATGCCTAACCGTATAGAAGCGGTAATTGATGCTTAAGGAGGGTCAACCAGATTTTAAAACTAATGTATATTGTGAAATATACCATAATCTACCATGTGCACGAGTTTCATTAACATTAAGATAGCAGAACCCCAAAATATTGGGGTGGCCTAATACTTTTGGCCAAGGCCGTAGATGCTGTGCTAATGAATACTAAAGTATTCAATCATCATTTGACATAAGTAACATCGTAGTGTGTAGGAGGGCACAAAGAAACCATGAACAAGACAGCACCTCTGAAAACTGTAACGAGTGAAACTTTAAAGATAAAGACAAGTAAAAGGAAAGATGAAGGAAGCATTACTCTGGACTCTACTCCACGTGAAAAAAAAAACGTTGTGGACAGTTTGCTAGACGCCGTGGATCGCTTTCCATTGATGGAGGAACTAGATGCATTATACCGACTTTTGAAAGTTTGAGTGAAGCCATTGACTATCTTTCCAATGATAAGATATCGGCATTGAATGGCACTCCACAATAAGCCATCAAATGTGCAGAGAGTATCTTATTGCATCACCTACACAAACTGATGTGCCAGTGCTGGAACGAAGAAACAATTCCGTATAATGCAAGTGATTGCAATAGAATCACTTTGTACAAGAACAAATACCATGGAAGATGCTGGAAGAACAGCAAGGGAATCTCATTGAGAAAGTCTTTGCTTATGTGGTCCTAACCAGACTGAAAAAAATTCCTGAAAAGGTATATACCAAATCTCAGTGCCACTTCAGGCCAGAACGCTTCGCAATTAACAGTATCTTCTCCCTTCGACAATTATAATATAAATGCAGAGAGGTCTTCGACCTTAGAGCCGGCCTGTTCAAAATTCTTGAAAAGATTAGATGGACTCCGAGATTAAGCAGGATCATGCATTCACTCTACACAAACATGAAGGGTGTCATTCAATTTGAGGAGTCTACCGCAGAATATTTTCAGTATTGGTTCTAGAGAGAAACTGAGTTGTGTGTTTGCCTCTCTCCCTGTACGCCATCTTCGTGGTCATGTTAAAACACGTCTTTGTACGTGACAGCATTTACATTGATAATGATCGCTCCTACGGAACACCTGAAATAGAGAAGGGGTTAAAAAGACGAGAGGGGAAGCTGAGGTTTGTTGATAAATAAAAGCTAAATTGACAGGAAAGCAGCACCAGGACAAGATTTGCAGACAGTGTCTTCAAATGCCGTCACTGCAACAGGAAGTGTCACTCAGCAGATGCCGACCTCCGCAGTCACAGCAGGAGCAGCTCTCGGAACGAAACAGAAGCAAAACTTTCCCGGGCAGCTCTATGACCTCTCCCCCTCTCTCTCTCTCTCTCT
>NC_068991.1:76747250-76748482 GCF_001194135.2 Octopus bimaculoides
TCTCTCTCTCTCTCTCTCTCTCTCTCTCTCTCTCTCTCTCTCTCTCTCTCTCTCTCTCTCTCTCTCTCTCTCTCTCTCTGAATGTATGTGTGTGTGTGTTTGTGTCTTTGTCTTTCATCCTTAGGATTGCGGCTATGCTGGGGCACCACCTTAAAGGATTTAGTCGAACAAATCGTCGTCAATACTTATTTTGCTTTAAATCTCATTTTTATGTTGGTACTTATTTTATCGATATCTTTTGTCGAACCCTTATGCTATGTGGACGTAAACAAACCAAGAGCGGTGTTTAAGCGGTGTTTAAGCGGTGGACAAAGACAGACACATACACACACAAATATGGAACTCTATCGTACATACCAATGTGTGTGTAGAGAGAGAGAGAGAGAGATGGAGAAAGGGGGAGAGAGAGAGAGACAGACAGACAGACAGGCAAACAGACAGACAGGCAAACAGACAGACAAAGAAGACCTCCTTCACTCGTGAATGACCTTGAGATTGCACCTTGAGATTTTCCCTCCCAGGCACAAGTCCTGACAAGATTGTTTATGGAAGACCAACAGTCGCCCGTGCATAGCAGCCTCCTGCTCTCCACGCCATCGATGTTCTCCCAGAGAAAGGCTAAGGCGCCAATACTGCTTGGCACCAGTGATGTTGCAATTCATTTCTACAGCTGAGTGAACTGGAACAATGTAGAATAAAGTGCTTTGCTCAAGAACACAACACACAGCCCGGTCCGGGAATCGAACTCACTACTTCATGATTGTGAGCCCGACGTTCTAACCACTGAGCAATGTGCCTTCAAAGGTATATATAAATGTGTGTGTGTGTGTGTGTGTGTGTGTTCTATTTATATATATAGCATATGACCCCTAAGGGTGGATGTTACTGTTGCTTTTAGCCCCAGGAGAACATCTCCTCCAGCTGGCTATTGACACACATCTGTGTCCTGTCTGTATTTGCAAAGGGAAGTCATTCTTCCCATCTTGATCTGCGATACGCACGGACTCGAGTTTCTGGGTATTTTCCCGTCCTCAGCGTACGACAATCGCCGACCTTCGATGCGAAAGATATCCCTTTGCAAATATATATAACTTTTTCCAGTGAAATTATTCACTGATCTCGAAAAAGTGAAAACAAGCAATGTTAAATCTCTGAACGAGGTATTAACAGTAACTGCACGGCTAAAAGCAACAGTAACATCCACCCTTAGGGGTCAGCCACATATATACATA